>NC_088353.1:25812500-26037500 GCF_036884655.1 Musa acuminata AAA Group | reverse complement strand
AGTAAGGGAAGATTTGGGGTTTTTCTTATCTCAATCTTCCTTAGAACTTGGGTTTCTTGACCACCTTAAGAAAAGTAGAGAGAATAGCTAAAGAAAGAAAGAAAAGGTCATTAGTTATTAGGTTAGTAAAGAGAATGATGTCGAATAAGGTAGAGGTGCGTAAAAGTTATCTTGAAGTTAATGGTTCAATCCCATTTGACCTTATTTCATGGTTCTTTTTTTCATTTACTAGTATAATTTTAATATTGTAGAAACTTCAATTGAGTTTAATTTAATTTGACAAAGATGATATTTTTAGTCTAAAATCATCTTTTTATCTCACTTAAGCATCTCAACATTTGGTATAATACTCCTATTTGATTTTCGTCACCATTAATTTTTTAATTACTCCATCCATACCTAAGTAGCTTATGATAAATAATATTTAAAAGTTAAACTTTCTAATGTTAATCATAGTCAAATGAATTTAAGCCTTGAGATTCACTAAAAGCCGATTAAAATTCAAACACCACTTCTAGTCACAATTTGCATGATTATTACCGTAACATATTCTCGTATTCAAGTTCGCTAGTATAGTTTGACTTGTTATACTATACTTAACATAAATACTAATGCTTATGCATTCTCAATCAATATTTCATAAAATTCTAAGAATGATATTTTTTGAAAATATGTACTTCAAACTAAAAAGCTGAAAATATGAGCATGCCATTTATAAATTTTATGAAGCATAGATATCACAAACAATATCACTAAGTGAGGGTAACATATACATATTATTTATGCTTCTATTAACATACTAGTAATAGTTCAAAGTGTATGAGAATCAGACACCGAATATATTTCATCCTATACAGTTTGAAAATAAATCAGAAGAAGTGTATGATGCAAAATTAGAATAAACTAAAGGGCACAACATATATATCCTCGTATGTAGTTTGAAAATAAATCAGAAGAACTACATTATACAAAATTAGAAGAAACTGAAGATCCTTTATCAATTGAAAATGGGAAAGAAATATCATCAAGTGTGATGCATTTTTCTACGATCGAAGAAGTCAAGATCAAACAAGATTTAGACAATATGGATAATATTGATTTTATTAGTGCAGATGATTTTATTTTCATCGTAAGCGTAAAATTCTTTGTTCAGCCTAAAGAAAAAAAAAAATTTTAAGTCGCTTATTAAAGATTCGAAAGATGTCACAAATATGATTTCAAGATCATCATTATCTAATAACTAGTAGTTATAAGGACTAATGAATATTCTATGATAAAAAAAAAAAGATTTCTATACTAATGATTATGTTGATCAAATTGATTTCATATTTGGAGATTGGTTCAAGAAATCTGATAAGATTGATTTAGACAAATCAAAGTTTTACAGTTGATCAAGATAGATAAGTAGATCAATATATCATCGGGTCCGTTGGGCTGACAGCCCATATTCAGCCCATGTGGGCTTTCTCAGCCCACAGCCCCCACCCCTTCTTAACCTAACCCTAGATCAATATAAGGGGGGTGTGGTGGCTGCATTTAGGCACAACGGAGGTGGCTGCGTTTTTGGGTAGAAAAGGGCAGCAACATTGAGAGCTTTGCAGTAGCAAAGAGGAGAAGAAAAAGGCAGAAAAATAAGAGAAAGAAAAGGAAGAAAACAAGTACAATGCAGAGAGACAGTTCTCAATCATCTAGCAGTGTTCTCATCTCAAGTTAGATCAAATCTACAGTAGACTCTTATTGTGATTACTTGGGGAGGTATTAGATATTGTGGATAGTGATGTGATCCTTGTATCCCAGTTATTCTCTTGTCGTCGTTACTAGGGTTTAGGGCAAGAGATTGAGATTTGTATATTCATTATTCTCATAGTGGATTATCTCTAGTTTGCCCCTTGGTTTTTCCCCTTCATATTGGAGGGGTTTTCCATGTATATCTTGGTGTTCTATTTGATTGTGATTTTATTTAATTCCGCTGCATATCGTGGCCTGCTAGTATTTGTTCATATATAAAAGTTATTCCGCTTTATATCCTCATTAATTGGTATTAGAGCAAGGGTTTTGGTTTTAATTTTTGTATTTGAACATGGAGGCCAATAGTGTTTCTCGCATGATCAGTTTAAATGGAAACAATTGGATGATATGGAAACCAAGAATGAAAGATCTCTTGTATTGCAAAGATTTGTATGGACCTTTGCAGGGGGATAGTGCAAAACCCACAACTATGACAGATGATGAGTGGAAGAGGTTAGATTGAAAAACAATTGGGTTTATTCGACAATGGCTTGATGATAGTGTCTTTTACCATGTTTCTACTGAAATTTCTACATATTCTCTTTGGAAAAAGTTGGAAAGACTCTATGAAAGAAAAACAACTAGCAACAAAGCTTTTTTGATTAGAAAACTTGTGAACCTAAAATATTGAGATGGTGCTTCTATTGCTGAGCATTTGAATGAAATGCAAAGTATTACTAACCAGTTATCCTCTATGAAAATGTCTCTTGATGATGAGTTGTAGGGATTGTTATTTCTCAGTTCATTACTAGAAAATTGGGAGACACTGGTGGTTTCTCTCAGTAATTCTGCGTCAGATGGTGTTATCACTATGAGTCAAGTAACAAGCAGTTTGTTGAATGAGGAGTTGAGAAGAAAGAGTTTAGCAACATCTCAGAATGATTCACAAGCAATTATCTCAGAGAATAGAGGAAGATCAAAGTCTAGAAATAGTTCACTTATGAGTTGGAACAAGTCAAGATCAAGAAAAGATATTGTTTGTTATAACTGTGGTGAGAAAGGACATTACAAGAACCAATGTAAGCAACCTAAGAAGAGCAAGAAAAAGGGAAAAGAAGTGGAGTCTATAGAGTCAAAAGATAATATCACAACTACAGTGCGGGGTGGTGATTATTTGATTTTGTCTCATTCTGATGATATTTTTTCTTGTGTGTGTCAAGATCTTGAGTGGGTGATTAACACATATACTTCTTATCATGCTATATCACGGAGGGAGTTTTTTGCTACATACAGGTCTGGAAATTTTGGTGTTGTCAAGATGGGCAACTATGGCACAGCAGACATCATAGGCATAGGTGATATCCATTTAAAGACCAACCTTGGTTGTAAGTTGGTGCTTAAGGATGTAAGGCATGTGGTTGACTTGAGGCTGAATTTAATTTCAGTTGGAAGGCTAGATGATGAAGACTATGATAGCAGGTTTCACAAAGGGCAATGGAAACTCAGTAAGGGTTCTCTTGTTATAGCTAATGGAAAGAAATGTCATACTTTGTACATGTTGCAGGCTAAAGCTTATAGTGAGCAGTTAAATACTACATAAAAAGATTTCAGCATGGAGTTATGGCATAGGTGACTGGGACACATGAGCGAGAAGGGACTGCAAGCTCTTTCTAAGAGAGAGGTATTGCCAGACCTCAGAGGTATACATTTGAGCCCTTGTATTGATTGTTTAGTAGGAAAACAACATATAGTTTCATTTGCTAGTCCTACTTTGTCTAGAAAAATGGATGCCTTAGATCATGTTTATACAGATGTATGTGGTCTTTTGAGGACAAAAACTCCTAGTGGATTTGTTGATGTTCTTAGTATAAGTGGTGCACTTTATTTTGTCACTTTTATAGATGATTTTTCCAGGAAAGTTTGGGCCTATGTTTTGAAGACCAAAGATTAGATTATTAATGTCTTTAAAGAGTTTTATGCCAGGGTTGAAAGGGAGACATAAAGACAATTGAAATGCATAAGATCAGATAATGGTGGTGAGTATACATGATTATATAATGATTATTACAGGTTATATGGGATCCAACATGAGATGACAGTTCCTGGTACACCTCATCATAATGATATTACAGAGAGGATGAACCGCACCATCATGAAAAAGATCAGATGTATGCTTTCACAGGCCAAGCTACCCAAAAGGTTTTGGGATGAGGCTTTGAGGACTACAGTTGATGTGATCAACTTATCACCATGTACAACCCTAGATGGTGATGTTGCAGAGCATGTATGGTTAGGGAAAGATGTTTCCTATAGGCATTTAAGAGTGTTTGGTTGTCATGCATTTGCATATATTCCAGACAATGAGAGATCCAAGCTGGATGATAAGTCTAAAGAATATATTTTTCTTGGCTACTCATATGATTATTTTGGTTACAGGCTTTGGGATCCAGAAAAGCAGAAGGTGTTTAGAAGCAGAGACGTAGTCTTCTTTGAGGATCAAACTTTTGAAGATTTGAAGAAGAAGGCACCAGCCAATACTTCTGCAGAAGGATTAGCAGATTATAATCTAATTACTCCTCCAGTATATTAGGGTGATGGGGGAGATGTGCAGGAAGATAGTGTAAAGCTTGATGTTAATCTACCTATAGGACATGTTGAGCAAGAAGAAGTTGGAGAGCAACTTCCCGCAGAACCTCAATTGAGAAGATCATCTAGACAACATCGACCTTCCAAAAGATACTCTACAGATGAGTATGTGATGTTTACTGATACAGGTGAACTAGAGAGTTACCAGGAAGCAGTTGAAAGTGAGCAGAAAGAGAAGTGGTTAATTGCTATGCAGAAAGAGATGGATGCTCTTCAGAAGAACCATACTTATGATTTGGTGCTACTACCAAATGGAATAAAGGCCTTGAAGAACAAGTGGGTTTTCAGGTTGAAGACTCAAGAATATTGTTCTTAACCAAAGTACAAAGCTAGATTAGTTGTGAAAGGCTTTGGTCAAAAGAAAAGTATTGACTTTGAAGAGATTTTTTCTCCTGTTGTTAAAATGTCTTCTATTCGTGTTGCTCTTAGTATTGCTGCTAGCCAGGACTTGGAGGTTGAGCAGTTAGATATGAAGACAGCTTTCCTTCATGGGGATTTGGAGGAGGAAATTTATATGGAGCAACCAGAAGGCTTCAAAGTCAAAGGTAAAGAGAACTTTGTCTACAAATTGAAGAAGATCTTGTATGGGCTAAAGCAAGCTCCAAGACAGTGGTATAGAAAGTTTGATTCATTTATGACAGAAAATGGATACAAAAGAACAGTTTCAGATCATTGTGTGTACATCAAATGGTTTAGTGAGAATTTTATTATTCTCTTACTTTATGTTGTTGACATGCTTATTCTTGGAAAAGATATGTCTAAAATTGACAGATTGAAGAAAGAGCTAAGTGAATCTTTTGCAATGAAGGACATGGGGCCAGCAAAGCAAATACTAGGAATACAGATTTTCCGTGATAGAAAAAATAAGAAGATTTGGTTGTCACAGGAGAAATACATCGAGAAGGTATTGGAAAGATTCAGTGTGAGCAATGCAAAACTGATTAGTTCTCCTCTTGCAGGTCACTTCAATTGTTGGAAATTTAATGTATGCAATGGTATGTACGAGGCTAGACATCGCATATGCAGTTGGTGTTACTAGCAGGTTTCTTGCAAATCCAAGCAAAGAGCACTAGGCAGTAGTGAAGTAGATTTTTAGATATCTCAGAGGGAGCTCTAAGGTTTGTTTAAGCTTTGGAGGTGGACCGCATGTGTTAACAGGTTACACAGATGCAGATATGCTAAGAGATATATATACGAGAAAATCTACTTCAGGTTATGTACTTACTTTTGCAGGGAGAGCTATGTCATGGCAATCCAGGTTACAAAGGTGTATTGCTCTCTCCACCACAGAAGCAGAATATATTGTTGCTAGAGAGGTATACAAAGAAATGATATGGATGAAAGAATTCTTACAAGAATTGGGGCTGAAACAAGAAAATTATATGGTGCATTGTGACAGCCAAAGTGTCATCCATTTGTGTAAGAACTCAATGTTTCATTCCAAGTCAAAGCATATAGATGTCAGATACTACTAGATTCAAAACGTATTTGAAGAGAAGTAGTTGCAGCTTCATATCAAACAAGATTTAGGCAATATGGATAATATTGATTTTCTTAGTGCAGATGATTTTATTTTCATCGTAAGCGTAAAAGTCTTTGTTCAGCCTAAAGAAAAAAAAAAAAATTAAGTCGCTTATTAAAGATTCGAAAGATGTCATAAATATGATTTCAAGATCATCATTATCTAATAACTAGTAGTTATAAGGACTAATGAATATTCTATGATAAAAAAAAAAGATTTCTATACTAATGATTATGTTGATCAAATTGATTTCATATTTGGAGATTGGTTCAAGAAATCTAATAAGATTGATTTAGACAAATCAGAGTTTTACAGTTGATCAAGATAAATAAGGTAGATCAATATATCATCGGGTCTGTTGGGCTGACAGCCCATATTCAGCCCATGTGGGCTTTATCAGCCCACAGCCCTCACCCCTTCTTAACCTAACCCTAGATCAATATAAGGGGGGTGTGGTGGCTGCATTTAGGCACAACGGAGGTGGCTACGTTTTTGGGCAAAAAAGGGCAGCAACGTGGAGAGTTTTGCAGTAGCAAATAGGAGAAGAAAAAGGTAGAAAAATAAGAGAAAGAAAGGGAAGAAAATAAGGACAACGTAAAAAGATTGTTCTTAATCATCTAGTAGTGTTCTCATCTCCGGTTAGATCAAATCTATAGTAGACTCTTGCTGTGATTACTTGGGGAGGTTTTAGATATTGTGGACAGTGACGTGATCCTTGTATCCCAGTTATTGTCTTGTGATTGTTGCTAGGGTTTAGGGCAAAAGATTGAGATTTGTATATTTATTATTCTCATAGTGGATTATCTCTAGTTTGCCCCGTAGTTTTTACCCTTCATATTGGAGGGGTTTACCACATATATCTTGGTGTTGTAGTTGATTGTGATTTCATTTAATTTCGCTGCATATCATGACCTGCTAGTATTTTTTCATATACAAATGTTATTCTGCTTTATATCCCCATCAGGGTCGACCCTCTTTATTTCTTTGCCCCGTCATTTATGAGCAAACTCATTATAATTTTCATTGATTTCTTTCTCATATTATTTTTTTGAAGAATTTTCATACCAATTTTGTGTTGGTTTTTCATTGGATACACAAGGATGTTGATGCTACTTGAACTTTATTTTCATCATAAATCGCATTATTCGTTTTGAGTTTGACAAACATATATGCAAGAGGAATTCTTATTCAGAGTTGATTTGAGATGGAGCATAAAGTAAGGGCCTAGCTCGGGCAGTGAGCTTTTCTTTCTTTTTTTTCCTTTGCCAGACCCGGGTTGTGGGTAAAGAAATCGATTGAGCCTCCCCTTGAGTAGGCTCATGGAGGGTTTTTTCACCCTAACTTTTCTGGTTAGAGTTTTTCCCTCCAACGAGGTTTTGCCTTGATCTATTATTCGATCGAGGATTTCCTCGGATTAAAAATTACATATTGCAAATAATATGGATCGAAAGAAATTCTATCATTTGAATAAAAATATTGTGGATTCCAAATGCATTCATTATATAGAAATAAATATTTTCTAAACATATAAGATGTCTCAAGTATTTTGAGTCGACTTCTTAAAGAATGAAAAATGGCTTGAATATATGTAATAATATATTTATCATTTAAAAATTATTTTCTGTGATCTATGGCTATGGTTACTTCTAATTTGTACAAAAAAAAAACACAAATTCCTTATCCTACCAAAGCAAAATATTTTCTTACAACAATAATTTTAACTATTATTTGGCGAAGCAAGTTTAAACTTTAATACTAATCTAAGATGCCATCCACCTTCAAAAACATGATCATCTACCCATGAAGAATTAATAGTTAAAGTCAACTAAGAACTCTCATGCATACCTTGTGTATCCCATACCTATCTAGTGCTACTTGCGAATCCATTTTACACAACAAATATTCAATAGGAGAACGAGGAAAACTAAAAATTTAAGATAAACACGTTCGTTCATTAAACAATAAAACCAACCACAACTATGTAATTTGGTAGAATAAGGTTACAACTTTGATAAGGAAATCATTCCCAAAGCAAAGTATGTGTTCCCCTTCATGTCACGGGCTTAGTTGGAATTGCCTAAGTCGTGAGGCACCCTTGCGGTAAAAACACAAACATAGCTTGCGTTGCCTAAGTAGCTAGGTACCCTTACGACAAAGATGCTAACTTAGCTTGCATTGCCTAAGTCACCAATTTTTTAATAATTCACTCTATAAACAAATGAATTAGTTAATATCTATTATACCATTATATGATTATGAAAAATTTGTTTTCTCACTATTGGGACTAACTAAACTATCCTCATAATTTAACAACCAACAACTTAAAGAAAGGGCTATGACTATCTGAATTTATAAATCTCATATCATGGTGTACGGAGGTGGCATTTTTTCAATTCCAAATATCACAAAATTATAAGAGATTTTTTTTAAAATATTTCAAAAGAACAAAGCCTAATCATATTCTTCAAGGGTCAATTCAACTCGAATAGAATCCCTTCTCAGAAAATTAGAGATTCTTACTACCTTAAATTTGGAAAGTAATAACTCTATGCACCAATCTTAGATTAAACATATACTCAAGCCTTTAGAATCATAAAATATTTATATAAAATATATCCAAAAATTAAAGATAAATTTGAAGTCTAGATTACTCAAAAGCAGTTGAAAATATCAACCTATAAAGTATACAACTGAAACCCTAAGTATAGTAAGGGAAGAATTGGGTTTTTTCTTACCTCAATCTTCCTTAGAACTTGGGTTTCTTGACCACTGTAAGAAAAGTTGAGAGAATAGCTGAAGAAAGAAAGAAAAGGTCATGAGTTATTAGGTTAGTAAAGAGAATGAGGTCAAATAAGGTAGAGGTGCTTAAAAGTTATCTTGAAGTTAACGGTTCATTCCCATTTGACCTTATTTCATGGTTTGTTTTTTCATTTATTAATATAATTTTAATATTGTAGCAACTTCAATTGAGTTTAATTTAATTTGACAAAGATGATATTTTTGGTCTAAACTCATCTTTTTATCTCACTTAAGCATCTCAACATTTGGTATAATACTCCTATTTGATTTTTGTCGCCATTAATTTTTTTATTACTCCATCCATACCTAAGTAACTTATGATAAATAATGTTTAAAAGTTAAACTTTCTAATGTTAATCATAGTCAAACTAATTTAAGCCTTGAGATTCACTAAAAGCCGATTAAAATTCAACCACCACTTCTAGTCACAATTTGCATGATTATTATCATAACATTTTCTCATATTCAAGTTCGCTTGTATAATTTGATGTGTTATACTATACTTAACATAAATACTAATGCTTATGCATTCTCAATCAATATTTCATAAAATTCTAAGAATGATATTTTTTGAAAATATGTACTTCAAACTAAAAAGCTAAAAATATGAGCATGTCATTTATAAATTTTATGAATCATAGATATCACAAACAATATCACTAAGTGAGGGTAACATATACATATTATTTGTGCCTCTATTAACATACTAGTAATAGTTCAAAGTGTATGAGAATCATACACTAAATATATTTCATCCTATATAGTTTGAAAATAAATCAGAAGAAGTGTATGATGCAAAATTAGAATAAACTGAAGGGCACAACGTATATATCCTCGTATGTAGTTTGAAAATAAATCAGAAGAACTACATGAAGCAAAATTAGAAGAAACTGAAGATCCTTTATCAATTGAAAATGGAAAAGAAATATCATCACGTGTGATGCATTTTTCTACAATTGAAGAAGTAAAGATCAAACAAGATTTAGACAATATGGATAATATTGATTTTATTAGTGCAGATGATTTTATTTTAATCATAAGCGTAAAAGTCTTTGTTCAGCCTAAAGAAAAAAAAAATTTAAAGTCGCTTATTAAAGATTCGAAAGATGTCACAAATATGATTTCAAGATCATCATTATATAATAACTAGTAGTTATAAGGACTGATGAATATTTTATGATAAAAAAAAAGATAGATTTCTATACTAATGATTATGTTGATCAAATTGTTTTCATATTTGGAGATTGGTTCAAGAAATCTGATAAGATTGGTTTAGACAAATCGGAGTTTTACAGTTGATCAAGATAGATAAGGTAGATCAAACATATGGTTTGGTATTATGGATTGCATGGCTTATAATTCTGAAAATCTAGAAAACACTAAACGCAGCAACAACAACGAAGGAGATTACATCAAGTTTTAAGACTTTTTACAATATTTATTTTTATAAAGTTTAATTTAGGGGGGCTATAGGAATATTAAATCAAACTTTATGATTAGATAGGATTTTAGTTTAGAAAGTCAAGTCAAGATAGGAGTTCGTATCATCGTTGAAGTCAAAGTCTTAAGGTTACCTCTCTATAAATAAGGACGCATGCAATGCTTTAGGAATACAACAAAGAGAAAAGATAAATTAAAGCAAAGGCTTAGAGATTCTGAGATATTATAAAGTTTTAATATTCAATATGAGCTTTTTGTTTCGAAGTATCCTCTATTCTACTTGATTCTTTTTTATGATTTCTAACAAGTGAGAGAGTAGAGGGTGCCTGGTTTTATAGTGCTAGAATCTTACAGACATTAAATTATAATAAGAAAATCAATCGAAGTATAAATAAATTATATATATTACCCTTACTTAGTGATATAATTTGCTATATCCATATTTCATAATTATGATAAATGACATTCTCATGTTTTCGACTTTTATAGTTGAAGTACCTCATTTTCAAAAATATTATTTTTTGTATTCTAAGAAATGTTGGTTGAGCATGCATAAGAATCAATGTTTGGTTGATTAAAAATTGCATATTGAAAATAATATGGATCGAAAGAAATTCTATCATTTGAATACAAATATTGTGGCTTCCTAATGCATTCATTATATAGAAAACATATGAGATGTCTCAAGTATTTAGAGTCGACTTCTTAAAGCATGAAAAATGGCTTGAATATATGTAATAATATATTTATCATTTGAAAATTATTTTCTGTGATCTATGGCTATGGTTACTTCTAATTTGTACAAAAAAAAAAAATACAAATTCCTTATCCTACCAAAGCAAAATATTTTCTTGCAACAATAACTTTAACTATTATTTGGCGAAGCAAGTTTAAACTTTAATACTAATCTAAGATGCCATCCACCTTCAACAACATGATCATCTACCCATGAAGAATTAATAGTTAAAGTCAACTAAGAACTCTCGTGCATACCTTGTGTATCCCATACCTATCCAGTGTTACTTGCGCATCCATTTTACATGACAAATATTCAATAGTAGAATGAGGAAAACTAAAAATTTAAGATAGACACGTCCATCCATTAAATAATAAAACCAACCACAACTATTTAATTTGGTAGAATAAGGTTACAACTTTGACAAGGAAATCATTCCCAAAGCAAAGTATGTGTTCTCCTCCAGCAGAAAAGAAAAGAAAACACTAAGAGAATGGAAAAATTACTTTGCTTTACAACTTTGACAAGGAAATCATTCCCAAAGCAAAGTTTACTGCCCTCACAATACATTACTTAAATATATGCAATATTATTTAAGTTTGTAATGGACCTATCTTATTGTACTATATATATATATATATATATATATATATATATATATATATATATATATATATGTACATACATATTCTAACTTTCTTGTACGTAATATGCATTTTATATTCCTCATATTTCGGAAGGGAAGTGAAATCTTATAGGAAGATTGTAACTTAAGAGATAGATGGCAAACAATTATTCTCCTACACATCTTTATTTCTTGTTGGTGGGCCCACAAGTAACCTAACTTCAAAACATGCCGTCGAACATTAAACCACAAAAAAAAAGGAAAACTTACTAATTAGGCTATGCAGAACCAACTTTTGATGAGGCTTCACTAATTAGGAACGGAACCATCTTTATTTCTTGTAGCTTTGATGCTTGAGCAGTAAAAATTGTATATGACTTATATATATGAACACACATGTATCAATCAATATAAGAAATATGCATGCATTTATCAGTAACCTAGCTTCCAAATTTAGATAATAATGACATATACAATTTTTCTTCTCAGACATCTAAATATACACATGAAGCATAATGATAAGACTTCTTTCAATAAGTGATTTATTAACATGCCATTCAACATTAACCCATCCAACACTAAACCCCAAAAAAAAAAAGATTAAATGCTTATCTAAGTCTGTTAAAATAATATCACCTTGACCGATAACGATGTCAGTTAGGTGTTGCTAGCACTTATCTTATCTCTTCGAGGGCCTTTACTAGATCTTACTAGAGAGAGAAAACAAACCTGTTAGAGGGAAAAATCAAATCTATTAGAGTGACAAGTAAGTTTGTTTAGAGAAAGAAATAGAGCTATAGAGAGGGCCTCTAGAGAGACATAATAGGGTTATTAGAGAGAAAAATAGTAGAGAGACAAAATTCAAAAAGTAAAAAGAATCTAAGGAAAGAGAAATTCCGAAGAGAAGAATTACTCACAACATTGATGAGAAGTAGATATGATCGCGGCAACCTATCAAACAACTAAAGATATCAATATTAAGAGTTCAATTGATAAATCATATTATAATTATAATATCTGACCAAAGTAAAACACAAACATAACATGTCAAAAATTTATACACAAAATATGCCCACATGTCATCATCCATATCTATACTATCTTGGGCTTGCATGTACTTACTTATCTACCCAATAACTTGGGAGGAATTTTAGTATCCTTACTTACAAATTAGGGTTTATAGTGAGTAATCACTCAATAAGCATAAGTCTATATAGCCTTATTCAAGTGAGTATGTATCATATCATATATGTACAATATTTCAAGATCATTGACATAAGACACTTAACGATAGACGTCACATCATGTGACGTATACAGCATGCATAACCCTACAACATAGTATATGCATAATAAGGAGGTAAAATTTGATGTTAAAATAATTTAAATACTTGTTCGCACATGTAGGAAATATAGCAAATTCATATATTTCTACACCTCAAATTATAACATACATGGGCATTCCCACATCATACATTATCGTAATAATATATACGAGCACTCTTACATCGCACGTCATTATATATATGAGCAGTCTCACACCGCACTGTCAAGGACTTAGCTGGTTTTGCCTAAGTCGTGCGGCACCCTTGCGTGTTCGTCTGCAAAGGTCAGCCTCCCCGAAGCCTCCCATTGTCCCTTAGGACCAACAAAAGAGAGAACGGGTTAGGGAGAACGCCTCAATCGGGATTCACAAGCAAACATATCCGAAAAACACTTCATAGACAATGAAAATTACAAACAGACTTTACAAGCTCTGAATAGTTGCACAACAAAGGATAACATGATCCATTACAGATCGAAAATCTCTTGCACGTGTCCATATGACACAACCTTTATTTACAAGCCTAAAGAGGCCACCAACCCAACTAAAATGGGACTATTAAGCCTTCGACCGTCCCTCTACATGCTGTACAAGGCATGAACATGCCAAAAGACACAGACATATGTTAGGATCAAGAGCACTAAGGGGGAGGGGGTGAATTAGTGCAGCGGAAAACTTTCTGTGATTAAAACGAAACTGCGTTCGAACGATAAAAACGATTTCTGTGTGAAAGCCGATTCTAAGATTACTTTAACTTAAGATCAAGCAAAATGATGTTAAAGTCAATCTATGAAGGTAGTTTGCAGTTATGATGAAAACCAGAATATAAGCGCAAACTGAAATACGACGTTTATACGAAGAAACTGATTTACGTCTAAATGCTGATTCGTAAATCACTTGATTAGGCGAGATGTAGTTTAAGCAAGGGTATAAAGGCAGTTTGCAGTTATGGTAGAAATCAAAACGTAAAAGCAATCTGAAATATGATGATCGTACGAAAAAGTAGATTTATGTCTAAACGCTGATTTGGAAAGTGCAAAGCTTGAAACCCGATCGTATATGCGCAGAAAGCAGTAAGCTTCAGAGGAGGTTTGCAGTAAAGATAATATGCTCAAAGTAAATGCAAATCGAGATTTAGAGTGGTTCGGTCAATCTTGACCTACTCCACTTTTGGCTTACTCCACCGACGAGGTCACCGACGTCAACTAGAGGCCTTCCTTCAATAGGCGAAGGCCAACCACCCTTTTATAGTTTCACTCCTTTTGACGGGCTTAGGAGACAACCTTTACAGAAATTTTCTCTCTTATCTTTACAACTCAGAACTTGGAAGAACAGAGGGAGAAGAACTTTTGGCCTTTACAACAATTTTGAGTTCTAAGAATCACAGAAAGGATCAAGATTTTGGTGTAAGTTCATTGCTTTTCAGTGCTAAATGGGTGGGGTATTTATAGGCCCCAACCCAGTTCAAATTTGGAGCTCAAAATTGTCAATTCCCGGAATTCCGGGATCAGGCGGTTGCACCTCCTGACTAGAGCGGTTGCACCGCCTGGCAGAGCTTGAAGATTGAGCCTCTGGGAGGTGCTACCTCCTGTCAGGGGCGGTTGCACCTCCTGACAAAGCTCGAAGACCGAGCTCAGGCGGTTGCACCTCCTGACTGAGGCGGTTGCACCGCCTGGCAGAGCTTGAAGACTGAGCTCAGGCGGTGCCACCTCTTGTCAGGGGAGGTTGCACCGCCCAGTCTCGCTCGGAGACTGAGCCCAGGCGGTGCCACCTCCTTGCTGGGGCGGTTGCACCACCCAATCTCACTCGGAGACTCAGCCTAGGCGGTGCTACCGCCTGGCTTGGGCGGTTGCACCTCTCGCCAGAAATCAGGGTCCAAATGGGTTGATCCATTCGGCCCAATTTGGGTTTTTCAGGGGCCCAATTGCCCCAAGATTAAGTTAATGGGATCACCTCCCATTTCCAACTTAATCATTGTGCTAACTACGATTTTTCCTAAGACATTTACTGCAACTTGCTCCGGTGCGTCAATCGCTTCTTCCGGCGAGCTTCCGGCGAACTTCCGTCGATCATCCGATGAACCCTCGGTGATGCTACTGCGGACTTCCGGCAAACTCCTGGACTTGCGACGATCCACTTGGCGAATTCCGATGAGCTTCTTTGGCAAGCTCATGGACTTCTCGGATTTGTTCCCGTAGAACCTCCAACGATTGTCCGAACTTCCGTCGAACTCTCGAACTCCCAACGTGATCATTGTCTTGACTACGGTACAACTCCTGCTTAATGTCTTTCTTCCATCATAGTTAATCCTACACACTTAAAACAAAACTTCGATCGAGACAATTAATCCTTAGCAATTAACCAAGTTGTCCGGCATGTCATTGGTCCCTCGATACTTCGTCCGATTCTTCGGCACATCGTCCTCTCCTGCAGCCTATTGCCCAATCGGCCAGTTGACTCTGCAACTCTGATATCCTTGGCACAATACCCGCTCTTGTTGGCCCGATGCCCGAGTCCACTGCCCGAAGCCTTCTGTCGATACGTCGACTGATCCACCGGCCTGACGTCCAATCTTCTGACATGTTTCTCCGGCACAACATGATTTTCCTGCTTTAATTGTCTCATCCTGATCGAAGCATCCTGTGTCACTCAAAACGCAGATTAAATCATAAACATATACCAAGTGGTTTCATCATCAAAATACGAGATTCAACAATCTCCCCCTTTTTGATGATGATAACTACTTGATGACGGAGTTAACCTTAACTCCCGGAGTTTAAATAAACTCCCCCTATCAATATGCCATATTGATAGAATCTTGAATTCAAACTGAATTCAAGTCATTGCAATATTCATCATGAATACTTGCAACACGTCATCATGAACTTATGCATAAACTTATGCATAACATGTCATGTCATCAACATACTTCTCCCCCTTTGTCATCAACAAAAAGGAGAAGTATCACAATCAAGTGTTTGTGATATTGGTTCAACTCATTGCATGAAAAACATAATATCAAGTTTTATCATCATGCAGTTTTGAAGCCTGAAAATTTAGCAAATTTTACATCATGCTTAGAACATTCAAGCTATCAAGTTTTAGATATGCAAGTTTTACAGCATACAAGATAGCACTTTAAGAACATGCAAGCTAGCAATGTTACAACATTTTAGAACTTGCAAGCTAACAATTTAGAGATGTTCAAGAAGGCAACTCTTGCTTCTTGAAATATGCAAGTTGCAAGCTAGCAAATTTTTACGATATGCAAGTTTTGCTTCTTGAGATAGGCAAGATAGCACTTTTGCAATAATTGTTTGGCAAGCTTGTGATGTTCAAGATAATAAGCTCTTTCTTCTCTTTTGAGAAGTGTCATTTTTGCTTTCTTCTTGAATTGTGTAAGCTAGCTAGTTTGCCTCTTTTCATGATGTCCACACTAGAAATCCTTGCTTTGTCATTGTCAAAAAGAAGGGAAGACCCTTTTTTCAATTTTCAGATTATGACAAAGGTAAGTATCAATTTTATTTGTGCATCATTATATATTCAAATTAAAGCATACACAATTTCAAAAGTCTTATTTTTCATGCACGATACCGAAAAATAAATCAATCATCATTAATGGGTATATCATACATGATACTCAAACATTAAAATTTTTAAGCATTTATCGACATGTTGATCATGATACCAAACATTCATTATTTAAAGCATTCATGATACATATCATATGCAATACATCATGTACATCATTGTCATAAGTATTGCATGCATCATTTCAAATTCATGAATATTTCATTATTGCATGCATCTTGCCAAATCATAAATACAATCATCATTAATGCATGATTCCTAATCATCATTTATTTTGCAACATGATGGTACCAAATTTGTCAAATTACATCCTACCATACATGATCGAAACTTCTTATTTGTATACATCAAAACAAATTAATGAATATTTCATGTATTCTTCTCATCACATAAGGAATATCAAGAAGAATTATTAGGTGATGAGATAAACATTTCATGAATACAAGGAATTGCATAAAAATCATATCATAAGTGTTTTATGTATTCATATTATCACATGAAGTATACAAGATAACAATGCAAAGAAATCATGTCATGAAGAATATCAATGTGAAAATTCAGCAAAGATCACATGATACAATCGCAAAGCATGATATAATTATGCGATATATCATGAGATGATAATTTATCATATCAATGAGGATCAATTCGTGAATACCAAAGATATGATTCATGGTTCATTAAAATTCTTCTTAATAAGTTCACGATCAAGATTCATATAATTCTTAATAAAGCAAATTGATGTACAATCATCACACAAGACATACAAGGCAAAGAAATCTTGTTATTTCTATATTATGAAATATATGATATTAAGGATCATGATTCATTTGAAAAGATATAGTACAAAGAGCAACTTGAAACATTCTTATCAAGATCATATTTTAAAATATTCCAAGTATCAAGATATCAATATGACACTTCATTGAATTTTGAGAAATCAAAAGACAAGTTACATTTCATTTGAAGAACTCCTTTTTGATAAATGTAGGGAGCATAATGAATGATCTTGATTTATAAAGAGCTTCATGTTATAATTATCTAGATCATGATTTTAATAATTATTTTCTTTAGCAAAGAATAACAAAAGCACTTTATTTTTGCATAAGAAATCTCATTGTATTATGATTTATAAATTCTTTTTCTGCACATGAATCATAGGAGATATGTATGTGAAACAAATCTTTGCAAGCAAAAACACTATCATTCATATTTCAAGATAGAATTTATAAGCAGGAATCATTTCATCAAATCCATTTCAGAAAAATATTTTTCATATAATAAGTGTATGAGAAAATCCGATTGTTAGGATACCAATTGTTAAGTGAATCCGAAAATGAAATTAACACTTTCATGCATTCGGACAAGATTTTGCTATAGATTTTCAAGTTCAATCATGAAGATAAAACATGCTCATGATCATAATTTTTTTTTTAAACATGTAATTTTTAAGAAAATTAATTCTAAACTAAAAGAGAAAATACATCATGAAAGCATCAAGTAATTTCAAAATAAATTAGGGGGATTTCAATTACCTCATCATTGAAAGCGATTAAGGCATAGTTTGCCACCTTGCCTTTCTTGATTTTCTCCTCGTCTTCGGAGGAGCTCGATTTATCCCACTTTGTTTTCTTCTTCTTTGGCCTCTTCCTTCGTTCAAGTTTATTATTTATTTTAGATTTTTATTTAATAAACTTATTAAGATTTAATGTTCGAAGTTCAAGTTCATCATTGTCCTCATCACTTGAGTCATCGCTCAAGTGGTATTCATTTCTCCGGAGTTCCAAATCCTTCCTGTTCTTTGGAAGGTGATTTTGTTTATCATGTTCATCATGTGCATTGTGCACCATTTTATATGTTATCAACGAACCAATTAGTTCTTCAAGTGGTAAGTTGTTTGGGTTTTTAGCTTCTTGTATTGCAGTTGCTTTTGAATCCCATTTCTTAGAAAGAGAATGCAAAATCTTGTTTACGAGTTCAAAATCCGAAAAACATTTTCCAAGAACTCTTAAACTATTGACGACATCCGTGAAACGGGTGTACATGTCGCCTATAGTCTCGCTTGGTTGCATTCGAAAAATCTCAAAATCATGCAATAAAATGTAAACTTTCGAGTCTTTGACTCTACTAGTTCCCTCGTGCCTGATTTCAAGTGTTTGCCAAATGTCAAAAGCCGTTTCGCACGTAGAAATCCGATTAAACTCATTTTTGTCCAAAGCGCAAAATAAGGCATTCATAGCCTTTGTGTTTAAAGAAAAATACTTCTTCTCCAAATCCGAACATTCGTTCATCGGTTTAGAGGGAAGTTGAAAATCGTTTTCAACGATATTCCATAAATCCAAATTCATAGAAATCAAGAAAACTCTAATTCGAGTTTTCCAATAAGTGTAGTCCAGTCCGTTAAACAACGGTGGATGAAAAACCGATAAGCCCTCTTGAAAGCCATGAAGAGCCATTTCACTCGGGTGTAAATCCGAAATGAGAAATACCGGGCTCTGATACTAATTGTTAGGATCAAGAGCACTAAGAGGGGGGGGGGCTGAATTAGTGCAGTGGAAAACTTTCTGCGATTAAAACGAAACTGCGTTCGAACGATAAAAGTAATTTCTGTGTGAAAGCTGATTCTAAGATTACTTCAACTTAAGATCAAGCAAGATGATGTTAAAGTCAATCTATGAAGGTAGTTTGCAATTATGATGAAAACCAGAATATAAGCACAAACTGAAATACGACGTTCGTACGGAGAAACTGATTTACGTCTAAATGCTGATTCGTAAATCACTTGATTAGGCGAGATGCTGTTTAAGGGTATAAAGGTAGTTTGCAGTTATGGTAGAAATCAAAACGTAAACGCAATCTGAAATATGATGATCGTACGAAAAAGCAGATTTACGTCTAAACGCTGATTCGGAAAGTGCAAAGCTTGAAACCCGATCGTATATGCGCAGAAAGCAGTAAGCTTCAGAGGAGGTTTGTATTAAAGATAATATACTCAAAGTAAATGCAAACCGAGATTCAGAGTGGTTCGGTCAATTTTGACCTACTCCACTTTTGGCTTCCTCCACCGACGTCAACTAGAGGCCTTCCTTCAATAGGCGAAGGCCAACCACCCTTTTACAGTTTCACTCCTTTTGACGGGCTTAGGAGACAACCCTTACAGAATTTTCTCTCCTCTCTTTACAACTCAGAACTTGGAAGAACAGAGGGAGAAGAACTTTTGGCCTTTACAATAATTTTGAGCTCTAAGAATCACAGAAAAGGATCAAGATTTCGATGTAAGTTTATTACTTTTCAGTGCTGAATGGGTGGGGTATTTATAGGCCCCAACCCAGTTCAAATTTGGAGCTCAAAACTGTCAATTCCCGGAATTCCGGGATCAGGCGGTTGCACCTTCTGATTGGAGCGATTGCAACGCCTGGCAGAGCTCGAAGACTGAGCCTCTGGGCAGTGCTACCTCCTGTCAGGGGCGGTTGCACCTCCTGACAGAGCTCGAAGACCGAGCTCAGGCGGTTGCACCTCCTGACTGAGGCGGTTGCACCGCTTGGCAGAGCTCGAAGACTGAGCTCAAACGGTGCCACCTCCTGTCAGGGGAGGTTGCACCGCCCAGTCTCGCTCGAAGACTGAGCCCAGGCGGTGCCACCTCCTGGCTGGGGCGGTTGCACTACCCAATCTCACTCGGAGACTTAGCCTAGGCGGTGCTACCTCCTGGCTTGGGCGGTTGCACCTCTCGCCACAAATCAGGGTCCGAATGGGTTGATCCATTCGGCCCAATTTGGGTTTTTCAGGGGCCCAATTGCCCCAAGATTAAGTTAATGGGATCACCTCCCATTTCCAACTTAATCATTGTGCTAACTACGATTTTTCCTAAGACATTTACTGCAACTTGCTCCGGTGCGTCAATCCCTTCTTCCGGCGAACTTCCGTCGATCATCCGATGAACCCTCGGTGATGCTACTGCGGACTTCCGGCAAACTCCTGGACTTGCGACGATTCACTTGGCGAGTTCCGATGAGCTTCTTTGGCAAGCTCATGGACTTCTTGGATTTGTTCCCGTAGAACCTCCGACGACTGTCCGAACTTCCGTCGAACTCTCGAACTCCCAACGTGATCATTGTCTTGACTCCGACGCAACTCCTGCTGCATGTCTTTCTTCCATCGTAGTTAATCCTGCACACTTAAAACAAAACTTCGATCGAGACAATTAATCCTTAGCCACTAACCAAGTTGTCTGGCATGTCATTGGTCCCTCGACGCTTCGTCCAATTCTTCGGCGCATCGTCCTCTCCTGCAGCCTATTGCCCAATCGGCCATTTGACTCTGCAACTCCGATATCCTTGGCACAATACCCGCTCTTCTTGGCCCGATACCCGAGTCCACGGCCCGAAGCCTTCTATCGATACGTCGACCGATCCACCGGCCTGACGTCCAATCTTCTGACATGTTCCTCCGGCACAACATGATTTTCCTGCTTTAATTGTCTCATCCTGATCGAAGCATCCTGCGTCACTCAAAACACAGATTAAATCATAAACATATACCAAGTGGTTTCATCATCAAAATACGAGATTCAACAACATACATAAGCATTACATCAAACATCTTGTTTAGAAGTTTGTCCGTGACATTCTCCCCCACTTATTCCTTCGACGTCCTCGTTGAAGCCTTTGTCGACACTACAACTCCTCGCATTTGCTAAGTCTTCAATCTTCTGCTCTAGCTACAATGCACCTCTTGGCTCCTAGCTGCTCTCCGCTGCTGTTTTTGAGTAGTCAAACCTTTGATCCGCCATGCTGCTTCAACTCACCAATGACTTTGACTTTAGTGTGGGGTTGGCTGAGTTGTGTTGATCCTTGTTGATTCCTGCGGATCCCCCAGATGAAGGAAAAAACCATCCTTACTGTGCTAGTCTCTCAAAATGCCTCATGCTGCTTGAACTGGGTGGATGCTTGTTGGAGCTTTAATGAGCATCATCTTGCAAACTTATGAAGTTTTGAGTCCTTCCTCCTTAAAATTTGCTCATTGACTCTTCTTTCACTTAGTTATCACATCCAAGTAGGTTCGCATCACTTCCGCTTTCGATTTGCATTTCGTTGGGAAATGAAGCGGACAATCTACTCTCAGTAACACTAATCACCGTTGGTGAGGATTTGACAACTAATGTCTTCCATTATCTTCGAAGGGTCTTTGAACATATGCAGAGCTCCTCTACTGGATAGATAAGAGAATTGGGGTACTCGGTTTCGCCCATTCTCTTAAGGGTTGAGAAGGCAAAGGTTACTTGACTTCACCCGCCTCCTCCAGGTTGTACTCCATGCATCGAGTTGGTTACTGGCCTTCGCCTGCTCTTTGCTCACACTTCTGAAGCACTTGAAGTGTTTGCACTCCTTGCGTTGAGTTAGTTACTGTGATTCACCTTCTCAATGCCATTGAACTTCTGGAATGCAGGAAGTTTTCACCCCAACTTGGAGTAATTTTCTCATAGGTTTGGTCGTCTCTGGGATTGTACCGTCTTCTCCATCAACCCTGCCGCCTACTCCACTGATTAGCAAAGGTACAGCACCACGTACTGCCTGCTTCGTTCCTTAGTTATGCACTATTGCATGACCTGAAGTCCTTCACTTTCGGCTATCTTGATGAGAAGCTCATTGACACCGGTCTTACGAAGTTCCTCGGCCTTTGCCCTTCAGCCTGTCTCGGTACTTGGAGATTGCCTTTGCATGCTCCAACTCCTCGGCACCTTTCACGACCAAGCACTCTCCCTCCATGAGAGCAAGGGATCAATGACTTTCACGGAAGTCCCGCCTCTGCGGTACCATGGCGCTGCCATGCCCATGGCCCTACTATCCGTCGCCTCGCATCTGCATCCCTTTTCTTCATGATCAGTAGATATGTCTTCGTGGCACTCCTCTGAGTCCACCTCCATTCTAACTGATGCTTGATTTTGGGTAGCTAAGTCCCTCTGGACTCGTCGTCGCTTCCTCGTCCCTTTCGACCCTCTACTTCAACACCTCTGTATTCTCCAAACAGTTCGTTTGGTCGATGGAAAGATAGACTGCAACTCCCATGCATGGCCTCTGCCATCACGTTGTAGGGTTTGCACCGATTATGTTCTCCTTAGCTTCCTTGGTAGCAACGTTCGCTTACTCGACCTTGTCCTCTGACTTGTCGGGCTCCCTTAAGCGAATATGAGCTTTGGAGCAGTCCAACTCTCCAGTTGCTTCGATCATACCTCTGCATGATCAAGTCCCTCCCATGGAACTCACTGGTACTTGCATTCGAACTTTTCCCTTGGTGGAACACATCCCCCATATGCTGATGACCAAGATTTTCACCCGATGCAAAATTTGATGCACACGCGGAAGACCCGCCTCTACGGTACCATGGCCTTCACTCCTTGAATCCATAGCCCTTCTTGCCGTCGTGTTGTTCACTGAAGTGGAGCTTCTAATAGCTCCCGATCATACCTCCATATGATCTAGTCCCTCACGGGACTATATTGTGTGTATCGTATTGCCACGAACTGTTCCACCACGATCCGCTACACCATGTCGCCTCCTGGTGACATCTCCATTGCATTATGATCCTTGTGGAATAAACTCGAATTGTGAACCCTCCATGTGTGGCCTTTGCCAATACATCGCAGGGTCTCTTCCACCTTCGATTTTGTTCGCTCCTTTGGCAATCGACCTTCATCCACCCACTCTTGGGTCACACCTAGATGAAGCACCGCTCTAGGACAGTCCGTCGCCTAGTAGCTCCCGAAGTCCACCCACTTCACTGTAGTTTGTGCACCATTGTCTGGATCCTGAGCCTCTGCCCCTACCAACACAATCTCCACTGTGCACCGCTTCCTTCATGGCAACTTGAATGGCAACACTGTGGCATATTCTTCAAGAGTACCCACCTTTGAGTCCTCTTGCCCCGTGCTAAGGCCTTCTGAACCTAATTTCGCTTCCGCAAATTGAGTCGCCTTAGTTCCTCCATCAAATGCTTCTCCGAGATAAGGTGCATCTGCCCCTATCAGCACAATCTCCGCTGCGCACTGCTTCCTTCATGGCAACTTGAATGGCAACACTATAACATATACTTCAAGAGTACCCACCTCTGAGTCATCTTGCCCCGTGCTAAGGCCTTCTGAACCCAATTTCGCCTCCGCAAATTGAGTTACCTTAGTTCCTCCATCAAACGCTTCTTCGAGATAAGGTGCATGTGCCCAGAAGCTCCCTTCGTCTTTGGCACCATGCAAGATAAGTCCGCTTCGTCAGAATGAAGGACCCATGGAACAACATGATCCTACTCTTGCCTCTGCAAGAGTTCATGTCCTTGACCTCTGTCTAAGGAAAGCACTGTGCCTTTGCTCCATGTTCCAACTTCTATGCTGGCTCCCTTCATGCGGCTTGAGTACTTCGCCAAGTTACACCCAAGTTGCTCCGCTCCTCGTTTTTGCATTGAGTTGATGGTGGCCCTCGTGCCCACCACTCCACGGGTCAACCCTCCCTTGAGTCCGATCTCCACATCGACTCCAAGTGTGCTATCATTTAAGTTACTTTGGGTCGCTCCCCCACTTGATCTCGCAATGCATCCACCAATGCATTCTCTCAAGCGAGATCATGCGACGACTCCTCGCCGCTTGCTCAATCCATTGAGCTTCGTGGAGTCGTTGTTTGTTGAGGTACTCCTCCTCAACTTGTGAGGTCCGTCTCACATGATTCTCCCTCTAGAGAGCCGGGACTTATCCCTCCTGGATAACTGTCCCATTGGAGCAATATCTCTCTTCGTTTCGGAGACCACCATCCCCTTGGACTACTCCGATCTGCTGAACAAACTGTGCATTGTTCTGCCTCCTGCAAACGCACTTGCTAGATTGTGACTCCACGTCAATACAGCCCCCGCTGCACCACTCAAGGCCTAGCAACATGCTAAACTCGTTGCATACTTCAGCCTCCTACGAACGTATCCTTCCCATGCCGAAGAGAAAGTTTCAATGCTCCATGGCGCCGAGTTTCGGTCGCCTTGGGATGGCCGCGAACATTCTATCGTCCGTATACAAGCCCATGCATGAGTACCGAATTCTTTGAGTTAGCAATTCCTCTCACCTCTGTGAGCTTTGCACAACTCTTTCGATCGCTGAGCAACTCATTCCACCTTGCATGGTCTCATCCTTTACCAAGCGCCTCGCTTGCCTTGAGCACCATCAAGTATAGTTGCCAACGTTGAGCCGTAGCTCAAACTCAACCATCCCAACCTTTGTGCGCTCCGCATTCTTCCAAGCTTGCCTGTTCTCGTGGTGCCTATTGCGCGAAGGGTTGGCCATTCCTCTGAATGCCAATGTCAGATGCCCGCTCCTCCGAGCGACTCCTTTTTCCTACATCTCCATGCCCGTCTTTCCCCCAAACGATCGCGCGTGTGCTGACTGCCCTCAACGCAGCCCCGCTAGGTCCCCCATGTTTGCATGCGAAGTGTTTCTATGAGTGCTTGTCCCGCTCTGATACCATCTGTCACGGACTTAGCTGGTTTTGCCTAAGTCGTGCGGCACCCTTGCGTGTCCGTCCGCAAAGGTCAGCCTCCCCGAAGCCTCCCATTGTCCCTTAGGACCAACAAAAGAGAGAACGGGTTAGGGAGAACGCCTCAATCGGGATCCACAAGCAAACATCTCCGAAAAACACTTCATAGACAATGCAAATTACAAAAAGACTTTACAAGCTCTGAACAGTTGCACAATAAAGGGTAAAATGGTCTATTACGGATCAAAAATCTCTCGCACGTGTCCACATGACACAACCTTTATTTACAAGCCTAAAGAGGCCACCAACTTAACTAAAATGGGACTATTAAGCCTTTGGCCGTCCCTCTACATGCTGTACAAGGCATAAACATGCCAAAAGACACAGACATACATAAGCATTACATCAAACATCTTGTTTAGAAGTTGGTCCGTGACAGCACGTCATAATATATATATATATATATATATAAATATATATATATATATATAAATATAAATATATAAATAAATAAATAAATAAATAAATAAATAAATAAATATATATATATATATATATATATATATATATATATATATATATATATATATATATATATATATATATATATATATATATATATACTCCTACACTACACATAATATCATATATGTGCATTATACGTCATAACATATCAATGCACTCCTACAATATATATTATGGAAAACACATGTACTTTCATAATATATACATATACACAAGATATTTTCATCATAATTAATATATTTTTATGCTTACAAAATTTATACATTAACATTTAGCTCATGATGATCTTATCGATCGAAACATGCTTTCTAAAGTTTGTTATGTATACGATAATTTATACGATCACTGTTTTATAGCGAATTAAACTTATACTTATCTGATTGAACTAAAAAATAAAGATGCCTTTAAAAGATCATGTTTCTTATTGATCGAGTATGTCGGAGAGTGATACATTTATCAAATTAGGAGCCTATATAAAGACATGAGATGTCTTAATTAAGAACCATACCTCTTGAATTAGTGTTTTATGGTAATTCATAGCAATAATTCATAAAAACATATTTGATAAAATCTCTTATAAAAGAAAATATGCTTAATCTAAAAATTCATTTAAATTTTATCACCAATTTTTTAATAATTCACTCTATAAACATCGTATGATTATGAAGAATTTGTTTTCTCACTATTCGGACTAACTAAACTATCCTCATAATTTAACTACCAACAACTTAAAGAAAGGGCTATGACTATCTGAATTTATAAATCTCATATCTTAGTGTACGAAGGTGGTATTTTTTCAATTCCAAATATCACAAAATTATAAGAAATGTTTTTTAAAATATTTCAAAAGAACAAAGCCTAATCATATTCTTCAAGGGTCAATTCAACTCGAATAGAATCCCTTCTTAGAAAATTAGATATTCTAACTATCTTAAATTTGGAAAGTAATAACTCTATGCACCAATCTCAGATTAAACATTTACTCAAGCATTTCGAATCATAAAATATTTATATAAAATATATCCAAAAATTAAAGATAAATTTGAAGTCTAGATTACTCAAAAGCAGTTGAAAATATCAACCTATAATGTATAAAACTGAATCCCTAAGTATAGTAAGGGAAGATTTGAGGTTTTTCTTATCTCAATCTTCCTTAGAACTTGGGTTTCTTGACCACCGTAAGAAAAATTGAGAGAATAGCTGAAGAAAGAAAGAAAAGATCATGAGTTATTAGGTTAGTAAAGAGAATGACGTCAAATAAGGTAGAGGTGCTTAAAAGTTATCTTGAAGTTAATAGTTAAATCCCATTTGACCTTATTTCATGGTTTTTTTTTATTTACTAATATAATTTTAATATTGTAGCAACTTCAATTGAGTTTAATTTAATTTGACAAAGATGATATTTTTGGTCTAAAATCATCTTTTTTATTTCAGTTAAGCATCTCAACATTTGGTTTAATACTCCTATTTGATTTTTGTCGCCATTAATTTTTTTATTACTCCATCCATACCTAAGTAGCGTATGATAAATATGTTAGGATCAAGAGCACTAAGAAGGGGGGGGGGGGGGGGGGGAGGGTGAATTAGTGCAGCGGAAAACCTTCTACGATTAAAAAAACTGTGTTCGTTCGATAAAAGTGATTTCGGTAAGAAAGCCTAATTCGTAAATCACTTTAACATTTGATTAAGCGAGATGCAGCAAAGATATAAATGCAGTTTGCAGTTATGGTTCAAATCAGATAGTAGGCGCAAACTGAAATATGATATTCGTACGAAAAAAACTGATTTGCGTCTCAATACAGATTCGTAAATCACTTGATTAAGTGAGATGCAGTTAAAGCAAGGATATAAAGGTAGTTTGCAGTTATGATTGAAATCAAGACGTAAATGCAAACTGAAATATGATGATCGTACGATAAAACTGATTTACGTCTAAACGCCGATTCGGAAAGTGCAAAGCTTGAAACCCAATCGTATATGCGTAGAAAGCAGTAAGCTTTTGAGGAGATTTGCAGTAAGGATAAGATGCTCAAAGTAAATGCAAACCGAGATTTAGAGTGGTTCGGTCAATCTTGACCTACACTACTTTTGGCTTCTTCCACCGACAAGGTCACCGACGTCAACTAGAGGCCTTCTTTCAATAGGCGTAGGCTAACCACCCTTTTACAGTTTCATTCCTTTTGACGGGCTTAGGAGACAACCCTTACAGAATTTTCTCTCCTCTCTTTAAAGATCAGAACTTGGAAGAAAAGAGAGAGAAGAACTTTTGGCCTTTACAATAATTTTGAGCTCTAAGAATCACGGAATAAGATCAGGATTTCAGTGTGTTTTTAGTGCCCTTTCAGTGCTGAATTGGTGGGGTATTTATAGGCCCCAACCCAGTTTGAATTTGGAGCTCAAAACTGTCAATTCCCGGAATTTCGAGATCTGGTGATTGCACCGCCTGGCAGAGCTCGAAGACTGAGCCTCTAGGCGGTGCCACCTCTGTTAGGGACGGTTGCACCTCCTGCCAGAGCTCGAAGACCGAGCTCAAGCGGTGCCACCGCCTGACTAAGGCAGTTGCACCGCTCAACTAAAGCTCGGAGATCGAGCCCAAGCGGTGCCACCTCTTGGCTGGGGCGGTTGCACCGCCTAGTCTCGCTCGGAGACTGAGCCCAGGCGGTGCCATCGCCTGGCTTGGGCGGTTCAACCGCCTGGCAGAAATCAGGGTTCGAATGGGTTGATCCATTCGGCCCAATTTGGGTTTTTCAAGGGCCTAATTGCCCCAAGATTAAGTTAATGGGATCACCTCCCATTTCTAACTTAATCAGTATGCTAACTACAATATTTCCTAAGATATTTACTGCAACTTGCTCCGGTGCGTCAATCGCTTCTTCCGGCGAGCTTCCGGCGAACTTCCGTCGATCTTCCGATGAACCCTTGGTGATGCTCCTACAGACTTCCAGCAAACTCCTAGACTTGCGACGATCCACTTGGCGAGTTCTGATGAGCTTCTTTGGCAAGCTCATGGACTTCTCGGATTTGTTCCCGCAGAACCTCCGACGACTGTCCGAACTTCCGTCGAACTCTCGAACTCCCAACGCGATCATTGTCTTGACTCCGGAGCAACTCCTACTGCATATCTTACTTTAATCGTAGTTAATCCTGTATACTTATCTCAACATATAGATTAGATAACAAATGACAATTGACTTGATAATCAAAATCCGAGATTCAACAATCTCCCCCTTTTTGATGATGACAATCAATTGATAATTGAGTTAACCTTAACTCCCCCTATCTATATGCCATACTTGAGATAAGTCATTCTTGAATTCAAAACCTTTGAATTCAAGAGACATATTGATAAGTTAAAATCATTTAAACTTATCAATACTCCCATCATGATTCCCATCATGATGTTTCTCTCTGAAGATGATGTCAAGGCTTGACATTCATTTTCAAATTTTACATAACAAGTTTGAATGATGGTAATAGTAGCAATTCATCATATTGTAAGATATCAACATGTAAAACTGCAAAGTAAGATTTTGATATCATTACATGATGCACACATTTCAAATGTTTTAGCAAGTATTGCATTTCATCACATGGTAAGATATCAATACGTAAAATTACGATGCAAGTTTTTCGTTTGATATCTTGACACGATACAAACAAGGCATAATTTAAATTATAGCAATCATAGAATCTATTCATATATCTCTTGGTGATGCAAGCATGGCATTAATACTCATATTTCTCCCCCTTTGTCATCAACAAAAAGTGTGATAATTGTGATACCAGGAGAATAATATAAGCAAATTTTGAGCATAAGTGTGATAATTGTTCATGCCTTTACTAGGTTCATGTTATTTTCCAATAGTTAGTGATAGGAAATCAATTATACAAGCATATAAAGGAAAACATGATATGTAGATCGCTTTGAATACTTCTTCCTTTTTATTTGTTATAATCTTTTTGCATTAAGGAGGAAAGCCATTTGTGATACCAGCTATTTGTGAGTTTACTTGAGTGAAGTTAAAATCGATGAGAGATTAAATCATGCTTCATTTTTACAAGGATCAAGATATGTATGTGAAACAAATCTTTGCAAGTAAAAACACTATCATCCATATTTCAAGATGGAATTTATATGCAGGAATTATTTCATCAAATCTATTTCAGAAAAATATTTTTCATATAATAAGTGTATGAGAAAATCCGATTGTTATGATACCAATTGTTAAGCGACTCCGAAAATGAAATTAACACTTTCATGCATTTGGACAAAACTATGCTATAGATTTTCAAATACAATCATGAAGACAAAACATGTTTATTGTTATGGAAATTTTTGTATTCAACACATAATTTCCAACATGTTATTTAGGCATGTAATGAAATGGCAATCAAGTGATTTGATCATTCAATAAAGTCCAAAAATTAATTTTAACTAGTTTATGTATTCGGACACATCAACATTCCTAATTCTCTTCTTATGAAATCAAATTGTTCTTCACTTAGAGGTTTTGTAAAAATATCAGCTAGTTGATGTTTAGTATCAATGAACTCTATGATTACATCATGATTAGTAACATGATCTCGTATAAAGTGATGTCTAATATCAATATGTTTTGTTCTTGAGTGTTGTATAGGATTCTTCGTTAAGCATATTGCACTTGTGTTATCACATTTAATGGGAATATTTTTAAGATGAACTTTATAATTTTCTAAGGTGTTTTTCATCTATACAACTTGTGCATAGCATGCACTTGCTGCAATATATTCAGCTTCGGTTGTTGATAGTGCAACCAAGTTTTGTTTCTTAGATAACCAGGAAACAAGGGCATGTCCTAAAAATTGACATGTTCCTGATGTGCTTTTTCTATCTAGTCTACAGCCAATAAAGTCCGCATCAGCATAAGCAATTAACTCAAGATTCTCTGATTTTGGGTACCATAATCCTAGATTTGTGGTACCATTAAGATATCTAAGTATTCTTTTAACTGCTTTGAGATGAGATATCTTAGGGTTTGATTGAAATCTAGCACAAAGTCCTACACTGAACATGATATCTGGTCTGGTTGCAGTGAGGTAAAGTAAACTTCCTATCATGCCCCTATAAGTTTTTTGATCGAAGCTTTCTTCACTTTCATCAATTTCTAACTTAGTGGAGGTGCTCATAGGAGTGTTAATAGCTTTTGAGTTATTCATATTAAACTTTTTTAGCAAATTCATAGCATATTTAGTTTGACTAATAAAGATGTCATTGCTTAGTTGTTTGATTTGTAAGCCTAAGAAGAATGTTAATTCTCCCATTAAACTCATTTCGAATTCAAGACTCATAGTTTTAGCAAAAGATTCACAAAGAGATTCATTCGTAGAACCAAAGATAATATCATCAACATAAATCTGAACAATGAGAAAATTATTTTCAAAATTCTTGATGAACAATGTAGTATCAACCTTGCCTTTTGTGAAATTATTTTCAATAAGAAAAGAATTAAGTCTCTCGTACCAAGCCCTCGGAGCTTGTTTTAAACCATAGAGAGCTTTAGTTAATCTAAACACATGATTAATGAGGCTATTATTTTCAAATCCAGGAGGTTGTTCAACATAGACTTCTTCGGAAGTAAAGCCATTAAGAAAAGCGCTTTTAACATCCATTTGAAACAACTTAAAATTATTGCTACTAGCGTAGGCAAGGAGCATCCTTATGACTTCTAATCGAGCCATAGGAGCGAAGGTTTCTTTATAATCGATACTTTCTTCTTGGTTGAAACCTTTGGCCACTAATCTAGCCTTCCTTCTAACTACGATACCGTATTCATCTTGCTTGTTTCTAAAAACCCATTTAGTACCAATAACTAAATGGTCATTTAGCCTAAGAACAAGCTTCCACACCTCATTTCTCTCAAATTGATTTAATTCATCTTGCATTGCAATAATTTATGAATCATATTTCATGGCTTCGTCAACACATTTGGGTTCAATTTGGGAGAGAAAAGCGGTGTTGGCACCAAAATTTTTAAGAGAAGAACGTGTTTGAACCCCCTTTGATGTGTCTCATAAGATTAGCTCCTTAGGATGAGCATCTACATACTTCCAATCCTTGGGTAAGGATGTTTCGGAAGTGGATACATCCAAGTTGCTAGTTGGAGACGGGGTTTCATTTAAATTTAAGGAATCAAAATTAACATCATCATCAAAATCGTTTTTCCTGATTTCGAAAATCTCATTGAAAACAACATGAATGGATTCTTCAATAATTAAAGTTCTTTTATTGAAGATACGAAAAGCTTTAGAAACCGAAGAATAACCAAGAAATATTCCTTCATCGGATTTAGCATCAAAATTTTCTAAATTATCTTTTTAATTCAAGATAAAACACTTACACCCAAAGACTTTGAAATATGAAACATTGGGTTTTTTGTTGTTCCATAACTCATAGGGAGTTTTGGTGAGTAAGGGTCTTACTAGAACTCTATTTAAAATATAGCATGCAGTGTTTATGGCTTCGGCCAAAAAATATTTGGGTAGGCTATGTTCATTCAACATGGTTCTTGCCATTTCTTGTAAATTTCGATTTTTTCTTTCAACTACTCCATTTTGTTGAGGATTTCTTGGAGTAGAGAAATTATGGTTGTATCCATTGAGTTCACAAAATTCTTGGAAATCATGGTTTTGAAATTCACCACCGTAATCACTTCTAATTGATGAAATCATAGAACCCTTCTCATTTTGAACAAGTTTACAAAACTTGGTAAAATATCTAAAGCATTCATTTTTCTATTTTAAGAAGTAAGTCCATGTGTATTTGCTATAGTTATCTACAATGACGAAGGCGTATTTGCTACCTCCTAGGCTTGATGTAGAGAATGGTCCGAACAAGTCCATATGGATCAATTGTAAGGGCCTAGAGGTGCTTATTTGATTCTTAGATTTGAAACTACCCTTAATTTGTTTACCTAATTGGCAAGCATCACATACATTATCTTTGATGAACTTGATATGAGGAATTTCTCTTTTAATTTCTTTAGATGATATTTGTGTGATTAGTTTAATGCTAGCATGACCTAATCTTCTATTCCATTACCAAGCATCCTTATTCAAAACCAAAAAACATATTTCATTACACAAATCATCGATGTCAATAGTGTATACGTTATTTTGTTTTAATGCAATCATAGACGTGTTTTTATGTGGTTTTTCAATGATGCAAGCATTAGATTCGAATCTGACAATATATCCTTTATCACATAATTGACTAATGCTCAAGAGGTTATGTTTTAAACCATCAACTAACAAAACATCTTCAATAAAGAAGTTGAATTTGTTACCTATGGTTCCTTTGCCAATGATTTTACCCTTATTGTTGTCTCCGAATGTGACATAGCCTTCGTCTATGCTAGTGAGCTTAGAGAATTGAGATGGATCTCTAGTCATATGCCTTGAGCATCCACTATCAAGGTACCATCTCTTGCTCCTAGCTTGCGATGGTATAGGTTTATACAAGAAAGGATGATCTTTAGGTACCCATTTGCTTTTGGGTGCCTCAAAAATAGATCTATATTGTTTATCATGTTGCATAGAATTTATCATGGTTCTTTTAGGAACCCAAATTAATTTGTTCGGACTAATTTTCTTGAATAGACAATAATGCGTTTTATGTCCAAGTTTGCAACAAAAGTTACATTTGCTTTGGTGTCGAACATGTAAGATGGGGGCCTTTTATGAAGGTGGTTGGATTTTGGTGAGGACTTCTCACAAATCCGATTCCACTTCTTTTGGGAACGTGACCCTTGTTTGCAAGGATCATGTTCAAGGACTTGCTACCAACCTCGAATTTCTTCAAGGTGTCCTTAAGTAGCAAGTTTTCCTTTTAGAGAGTTTCTAGATTATGGCATTTTATGCATGAACCTAAACTGTCATGATATTCAGTTTTTAACTTATCGAAATTACAAGTAAGACTATCATGCTCCTTTTTTAGCAATTTATATTTTCTACTAATAATCTTGCATTCATCAAATAAGTCAAGGAAGGCATTTAATAATTCATTAAATGATAAATCTGTATATATTAAATTCGTTACCTCTTCTCCGATGGCCATTAAGGCGTAATGAGCAACTTGCTCGGTGTTGGACTCCTCTTCTTCGGACGCGCTCGAGTCATCCCACGTTGCTTTGAGCGCCTTCTTCTTTGATGTTCTCTTTTTGACATGGGGACAATCACTTTTGTAGTGTCCCGGCTTTTTGCACTCGTAGCAAATAACTTGGTCCTTCTTGGGTTCAAGTTTATTTTTTGTGTCATTCTTAAACTTGTTTCTTTTAATGAATTTTTTAAATTTTCTTGTTAGAAGTGCCAAGTCATCGTCACAGTCCTCATCACTTAAGTTTTCTCTCAAGTGGTCTTCTGAAGTTCTAAGTGTCATATCATTCCTGTTCTTTGGAAGGATGTTTTCTTGCTCTTCATGAGCTTTGCAAGTCATCTCATAGGTCATTAATGACCCGATTAGTTCTTCAAGAGGGAAGTTGTTTAGATCTTTCGCCTCTTGAATAGTAGTGACTTTAGGATCCCAACTCTTAGGAAGGGATCTTAGAATCTTATTTACGAGCGCAAAATCTGAAAAACTTTTTTCGAGTCCTTTTAGACCGTTGATGACATTCGTGAAATGGGTAAACATGTCGCCAATAGTCTCACTCGGTTTCATCCGAAAAAGTTCGAAAGAATGTAACAAAAGATTGATTTTTGACTCTTTCACTCTACTTGTGCCTTCGTAAGTCACTTCGAGTGTGTGCCAAATATCGAATGCGGTTTCACAAACCGAAACACGGTTGAACTTGTTTTTATCAAGTGCACAAAATAAGGTATTCATAGCCTTTGCATTAAGAGCGAAAGCCTTCTTCTCCAATTCATTCCAATCGATCATTGGAAGAGAAGACTTCAAAAATCTATTTTCGACAAGATTCCAAAGTTCAAAATTCATAGAAATAAGAAAGATCCTCATTCGGGTCTTCCAATAGGTGTAGTCCGTCCTATTGAACATGGGTGGACGTGTAATAGAATGGCCCTCTTGGATTCCGACATATGCTATCTCTCTTGGGTTTTAATCCATTTGAGAGTTAACCCCGCTCTGATACCAATTGTTAGGATCAAGAGCACTAAGAGGGGGGAGGGGGGGTGAATTAGTATAGCGGAAAACCTTCTACGATTAAAAAAACTGCGTTCGTTCGATAAAACTGATTTCGGTAAGAAAGCCCGATTTGTAAATCACTTTAACATTTGTTTAAGCGAGATGCAGCAAAGATATAAATGCAGTTTGCAGTTATGGTTCAAATCATATAGTAGGCGCAAACTGAAATATGATATTCGTACGAAAAAACCTGATTTACGTGTAAATGCAGATTCGTAAATCACTTGATTAAGCGAGATGTAGTTAAAGCAAGGATATAAAGGTAGTTTGTAGTTATGATTGAAATCAAGACGTAAACGCAAACTGAAATATGATGATCATACGATAAAACCGATTTATGTCTAAACGCCGATTCGGAAAGTGCAAAGCTTGAAACCTGATCGTATATGCGCAGAAAGCAGTAAGGTTTTGAGGATATTTGCAGTAAGGATAAGATGCTCAAAGTAAATGCAAACCGAGATTTAGAGTGGTTCGATCAATCTTGACCTACTCCACTTTTGGCTTCCTCCACCGACGAGGTCACCGACGTCAACTAGAGGCCTTCCTTCAATAGGCGAAGGCCAACCACGCTTTTACAGTTTCACTCCTTTTGACGGGCTTAGGAGACAACCCTTACAGAATTTTCTCTCCTCTCTTTAAAGATCAGAACTTGGAAGAAAAGAGGGAGAAGAACTTTTGGCCTTTACAATAATTTTGAGCTCTAAGAATCACAGAATAAGATCAGGATTTCGGTGTGTTTTTAGTGCCCTTTCAGTGCTAAAAGGGTGGGGTATTTATAGGCCCCAACCCAGTTTGAATATGGAGCTCAAAACTGTTAATTCCTGGAATTTCGGGGTCTAGCGGTTGCACCGCCTGACTGAGGCGATTGCACCACATGGCAGAGCTTGAAGACTGAGCCTCTGGGCAGTGCCACCTCTGTCAGGGGCGGTTGCACCTCCTGCCAGAGCTCGAAGACCGAGCTTAGGCGGTGCCACCGCCTGACTAAGGCAGTTGCACCGCTTAGCCAGAGCTCGGAGACCAAGCCCAAGCGGTGCCACCTCTTGGCTGGGGTGGTTGCACCGCCCAGTCTCGATCGGAGACTGAGCCCAGGTGGTGCCACCGCTTGGCTTGCGCGGTTCAACCGCCCGGCAAAAATCAGGGTCCGAATGGGTTGATCCATTCGACCCAATTTGGGTTTTTCAGGGACCCAATTGCCCCAAGATTAAGTTAATGGTATCACCTCCCATTTCTAACTTAATCATTGTGTTAACTATGATATTCCCTAAGATATTTACTATAACTTGCTCCGGTGCATCAATCGCTTCTTCCGACGAGCTTCCGGCGAACTTCCATCGATCATCCGATGAACCCTCGGTGATGCTCCTACGGACTTCCGGCAAACTCCTGGACTTGCGACGCTCCACTTGGCGAGTTCCTATGAGCTTCTTTGGCAGGCTCATGGACTTCTCGGATTTGTTCCCGTAGAACCTCCGACGACTGTCCAAACTTCCGTGGAACTCTCAAACTCCCAACGCGATCATTGTCTTGACTACGGCGCAACTCCTGCTGCATATCTTACTTTCATCATAGTTAATCCTGCAAACGTATCTCAACATATAGATTAGATAATAAATGACAATTGAATTCATCATCAAAATCCGAGATTCAACAAAATAATGTTTAAAAGTTAAACTTTCTAATGTGAATCATAGTCAAATGAATTTAAGACTTGAGATTCACTAAAAGCCGATTAAAATTCAACCACCACTTCTAGTCACAATTTGCATGATTATTACCATAACATATTCTCGTATTCAAGTTCGCTAGTATAGTTTGACTTGTTATACTATACTTAACATTAATACTAATGCTTATGCATTCTCAATCAATATTTCATAAAATTCTAAGAATGATATTTTTTGAAAATATGTACTTTAAACTAAAAAGCTGAAAATATGAGCATGTCATTTATAAATTTTATGAAGCATAGATATCACAAACAATATCACTAAGTGAGGGTAACATATACATATAATGGCCTGCTAGTATTTGTTCATATACAAAAGTTATTCCGTTTTATATCCCCATCAACTAGTATCAGAGCAAGGGTTTTGGTTTTAATTTTTGTATTTGAACATGGAAGCTAGTAATGTTTCTCACATGATTAGTTTAAATGGAAACAATCGGATGATATGGAAACCAAGAATGGAAGATCTCTTGTATTGTAAAGATTTGTATGGACTTTTGCAGGGGGATAGTGCAAAACCCACAACTATAACCGATGATGAGTGGAAGAGGTTAGATCAAAAAACAATTGGGTTTATTTGACAGTGGCTTGATGATAGTATCTTTCACCATGTTTCTATTGAAATTTCTACATATTCTCTTTGGAAAAAGTTAGAAAGTCTCTATGAAAGAAAAACAGCTAGCAACAAAGCTTTTTTTATCAGAAAACTTGTGAACCTAAAATATAGAGAGGGTGCTTCTATTGTTGAGCATTTGAATGAAATGTAAAGTATTACTAACCAGTTATCCTCTATGAAAATGTCTCTTGATGATGAGTTGTAGGCATTATTACTTCTCAGTTCATTACCAGAAAATTGGGAGACACTAGTGGTTTCCCTTAGTAATTCTGCGCCAGATGGTGTTATCACTATGAGTCAAGTAACAAGCAGTTTGTTGAATGAGGAGTTGAGAAGAAAGAGTTCAGCAACATCTCAGAATGATTCACAGGCAATTATCTCAGAGAACAGAGGAAGGTCAAAGTCTAGAAATAGTTCACGCATGAGTAGGAGCAAGTCAAGATCAAGAAAAGATATTATTTATTATAACTGTGGTGAGAAAGGACATTACAAGAACCAATGTAAGCAACCTAAGAAGAGCAAGAAAAAGGGAAAAGAAATGGAGTCTATAGAGTCAAAAGATAATATCACAACTATAGTGTAGGGTGGTGATTATTTTATTTTGTCTCCTTCTGATGATGTTTTTTTTTTTTTTGTGTTAGGATCTTGAGTGGGTGATCGACACAGGTGCTTCTTATCATACTACACCACGGAGGGAGTTTTTTGTGTTGAATCTCGGATTTTGATGATGAAGTCAATTGTCATTTGTTATCTAATCTATGTGTTGAGATAAGTGTGCAGGATTAACTACGATGAGAGTAAGACAAGCAGCAGGTGTTGCGCCGGAGTCAAGATCATGATCACGTTGGGAGTTCGAGAGTTCGACGGAAGTTCGGATGGTCGTCGGAGGTTCAGCGAGAACAGATCCGAGAAGTCCAGAAGCTTGCCAAGCGAAGCTCGTCGGAACTCGCCAAGTGGATCGTCGCAAAGTCCAGGAGTATGCCGGATGTCCGCAGAAGGATCACCGAGGGTTTATCGGATGATCGACGGAAGTTGGCCGGAAACTCGCCGGAAGAAGCGATTGACGCATCGGAGCAAAGCTGCAGAAGTTGTCTTAGAGTTAATCGTAGTTAGCACGATGATTAAGCTTGAAAATGGGAGGTGATCCCATTAGCTTAATCTTGGGGCAATTGGGCCCCTGAAAAGATTCAAATTGGGCCGAATGGAGCAAACCATTCGGACCCTGATTGCACCAGGCGGTGCAACCGCCTAGGCCAGGAGGTGCAACCGCCAGGGCTGCGAGGCTGGGCGGTGCAACCGCCCCAGCCAGGAGGTGCAACCGCCAGGGCTGCGAGGCTGGGCGGTGCAACCGCCCCAGCCAAGAGGTGCAACCGCCCAGAGCTCAGTCTTCGAGCTAGACTGGGCGGTGCAACCTCCTCTGTCAAGAGGTAGCACCGCCAGAGCTCAAGTTTCGAGCTCTGCCAGGCGGTGCAACCACCGAGCTCAGTCTTCGAGCTCTGGCAGAGAGGTGCATCAGCCTGAGCTCAGTCTCGAGCTCTGCCAGGTGATGCAACCACCGAGCTCAGTCTTCGAGCTCTGGCAGAGAGGTGCATCAGCCTGAGCTCAGTTTCGAGCTCTGCCAGGTGATGCAACCACCGAGCTCAGACTTTGAGCTCTGCCAGGCGGTGCAACCACCGAGCTCAGTCTTCGAGCTCTGCCAGGCGGTGCAACCATCGAGCTCAGTCTTCGAGCTCTGGCAGAGAGGTGCAATCGCCTGAGCTCAGTCGTCGAGCTCTGCCAGGCGGTGCCACCTCTCCAGTCAAGAGGTGCAACCGCCTGATCCCAGAATTCTGGGATTTGATCGATTTGATCGTTTTGAGCTCCAAATTTGAACTGGGTTGGGGCCTATAAATACCCCACCCATTCAGCACTGAAAAGACACAGATCCACACCGAATTCTTGATCTTTTCAGTGATTCTAAGAGCTCAAATTTGTGTAAAGTCCTAAAGTTCTCCTCCTTCTGTTCTTCAAGTTTTGAGTTGTAAAGAGAGGAGAGAAAGGATCTGTAAAGGTTGTCTCCTGAGCCTGTCAAAAGGAGAGAAACTGTAAAAGGGCAGTTAGCCTTCGCCCATTGAAGGAAGGCAGCTAGTTGACGTCGGTGACCTCGTCGGAGGAGGAAGCCAAAAGTGGAGTAGGTCAAGACTGACCGAACCACTCTAAATCTCTGGTTTGCTTTTACCTTGAGCACTTTATCATTACTGCAAACCTCCTACATTGCTACTGCCCTCTGCGCCTTTACGAACGAGTTTCTAAGCTCTGATCTTTCAGAATCTGCATTCAAACGTAAATCGTGTTTTCGTACGATCTTCACACTGCGGTTTACGCTTACATTCGGATTCCATTTATAACTGCAAATTGCTTTCTACGTAAAATGCTTTTCAAGGTTCAAAACTGCTTTTAGACGCAAAACTACATTTAGACGTAAAATTATGTTTAGACGTAAAACTGTGTTTAGATGCAAAACTGCGTTTAGACGTAAAACTGCGTTTAGACGTAAAACTGCGTTTAGACGTAAAACTACGTTTAGATGCAAAACTGCGTTTAGACGCAAAACTGCGTTTAGACGTAAAACTGCGTTTAGACGTAAAACTGCGTTTTGACGTAAAACTGCGTTTGAACGTAAAACTGCGTTTAGACGTAAAACTACGTTTAGACGCAAACTGCGCTTAGACGCAAACTGTGCTTAGACGCAAACTGCGCTTAGACGCAAACTGTGTTTAGACGCAAACTGCACTGTGATTATGCTTTTATATCGAAATCATTTTTTATCGGACGAACGCAGCTTTAGCTTTTAAATTGCTGTAAGATTTCCGCTGAACTAATTCACCCCCCCCCCCTCTTAGTGCTCTTGATCCTAACATTTTGCTACATACAGATCTGAAAATTTTGGTGTTGTCAAGATGGGCAACTATGGCACAGCAGACATCATAGGCATGGGTGATATTCATTTAAATACCAACCTTGGCTGCAAGTTGGTGCTTAAGGATATGAGGCATGTGGTTGACTTGAGGCTGAATTTAATTTCAGTTAGAAGGCTAGATGATGAAGACTATGATAGCAGGTTTCACAGAGGTCAATGGAAACTCAGTAAGGGTTCTCTTGTTATAGCTAATGGAAAGAAATACCATACTTTGTACAGGTTGCAAGCTAAAGCTTATGGTGAGTAGTTAAATGCTATAGAAAAAGACTTCAGCATGGAGTTGTGGCATAGGCGACTAGGACACATGAGCGAGAAGGGACTGCAAGCTCTTTTTAAGAGAGAGATATTGCCAGACCTTAGAGGTATAAATCTAAACCCTTGTATTGATTGTTTGGCAGGTAAACAACATAGAGTTTTATTTGCTAGTCCTACTTTATGTAGAAAAATACATACCTTAGACCATATTTATATAGATGTATATGGTCCTTTGAGGACAAAAACTCCTGGTGGGTTTGTTGATGTTCTTGGTATAAGTGGTGCACTTTATTTTGTCACTTTATAGATGATTTTTCCAAGAAAGATTGGGCCTATGCTTTGAAGACCAAAGATCAGGTTATTAATATCTTCAAAGAGTTTCATGCTAGGGTTGAAAGGGAGATAGAAAGACAATTGAAATGCATAAGATCATATAATGGTGGTGAGTATATATGATTATTTAATGATTATTGTAGGTCACATGGGATCCAACATGAGATGACAGTTCCTGGTACACCTCAGCATAATGCTATTGCAGAGAGGATGAACCGCACCATCATGGAAAAGATCAAATGTATGCTTTCACAGGCCAAGCTACCCAAAAGGTTTTGAGATGAGGCTTTGAGGACTACAGTTGATGTGATCAACTTATCACCATGTACAACACTAGTTGGTGATGTTGCAGAGCATGTATGGTCTGGGAAAGATATTTCCTACAAGCATTTGAGAGTGTTTGGTTGTCATGCATTTGCATATATTCCAGACAATGAGAGATCCAAGCTGGATGGTAAGTCTAAAGAATATATTTTTCTTGGCTACTCATATGATTATTTTGGTTACAGGCTTTGGGATCCAGAAAAGCAGAAGGTGTTTAGAAGCAAAGACGTAGTCTTCTTTGAGGATCAAACTTTTGAAGATTTGAAGAAGAAGGCACCAGCTAATACTTCTGCAGAAGGATTAGCAGATTATGACCCAATTACTCATCCAGTATATCAGGGTGATGGGGGAGATGTGTAGGAAGATAGTGTAGAGCCTGATGTTAATCTACCTACATGACATGTTGAGCAAGAAGAAGTTGGAGAGCAACTTCCCGCAGAACCTTAGTTGAGAAGATCTTCTAGACAATGTCAACCTTCCAAAAGATACTCTACAAATGAGTATGTGATGCTTACTGATACAGGTGAACTAGAGAGTTACCAGGAAGCAGTTGAAAGTGAGCAGAAAGAGAAGTGGTTAATTGCTATGCAGAAAGAGATGGATGCTCTTCAGAAGAACAACACTTATGATTTGGTGCTACTACCAAATGGAATAAAGGCCTTGAAGAACAAGTGGGTTTTCAGGTTGAAGACTCAAGAATATTGTTCTCAACCAAAGTACAAAGCTAGATTGGTTGTGAAAGGCTTTGGTCAAAAGAAAAGTATTGACTTTGAAGAGATTTTTTCTCCTATTGTTAAAATGTCTTTTATTCGTGTTGCTCTTAGTATTGCTGCTAGCCAGGACTTGGAGGTTGAGCAGTTAGATGTGAAGACAGCTTTCCTTCATGGGGATTTGGAGGAGGAAATTTATATGGAGCAACCAGAAGGCTTCAAAGTCAAAGGTAAATAGAACTTTGTCTACAAATTGAAGAAGAGCCTGTATGGGCTAAACCAAGCTCCAAGACAGTAGTATAGAAAATTTGATTTATTTATGACAAAAAATGGATACAAAAGAACAGTTTCAGATCATTGTGTGTACATCAAATGGTTTAGTGAGAATTTTATTATTCTCTTACTTTATGTTGGTAACATGCTTATTCTTGGAAAAGATATATCTAAAATTGACAGATTGAAGAAGGAGCTAAGTGAGTCTTTTGCAATGAAGGATATGGGGCCAGCAAAGCAAATACTAGGAATGGAGATTTTCTGTGACAGGAAAAATAAGAAGATTTGGTTGTCACAGGAGAAATACATCGAGAAGGTATTGGAAAGATTTAGTATGAGCAATGCAAAACCAATTGGTTCTCCTCTTGCAGGTCACTTCAGTAGTTGGAAATTTATTGTATGCAATGGTATGTACGAGGCCAGACATTGCATATGCAGTTGGTGTTACTAGCAGGTTTCTTGCAAATCCAAGCAAAGAGCACTAGGTAGTAGTTAAGTGGATTTTTAGATATCTCAGAGGGAGCTCTAAGGTTTGTTTAAGCTTTGGAGGTAGACCGCATGTGTTAACAGGTTACACAGATGCAGATATGGTAAGAGATATAGATACGAGAAAGTCTACTTCAGGTTATGTACTTACTTTTGCAGGGAGAGCTGTGTCATGACAATCCAAGTTACAAAGGTGTATTGCTCTCTCCACCACAGAAGCAGAATATATTGCTGCTACAGAGGTATGCAAAGAAATGATATGGATGAAAGAATTCTTACAAGAATTGGGGCTGAAACAGAAAAATTATATGGTGCATTGTGACAGCCAAAGTGTCATCCATTTGTGTAAGAACCCAATGTTTCATTCTAAGTCAAAGCATATAGATGTCAGATACCACTGGATTCGAAATGTATTTGAAGAAAAGCAGTTGCAGCTTCAGAAAATTCACACAGATGACAACGGAGAAGACATGTTGACAAAGACTTTACCAAAAGAAAGACAGGAGATATGCCGACAGCTGGTCGGCATGGCTTCACATTGAGGAGTCATGTGACAGCTTCCCTTATGGGCTAGAGGGGGAGGTTGTTGGGCTGACAGCCCATATTCAGCCCATATGGGCTTTATCAGCCCACAGCCCACACCCTCTCTTAACATAACCCTAGATCAATATAAGGGGGGTGTGGTGGCTGCATTTAGGCACAACGGAGGTGGCTGCGTTTTTGGGCAGAAAAGGGCAGCAACGTGGAGAGTTTTGCAGCAGCAAATAGGAGAAGAAAAAGGTAGAAAAACAAGCGAAAGAAAGGGAAGAAAATAAGGACAACGCAAAGAGACTGTTCTCAATCATCTAGTAGTGTTTTCATCTCCGATTAGATCAAATCTATAGTAGACTCTTGCTGTGATTACTTGGGGAGGGTTTAGATATTGTGGACAGTGACGTGATCCTTGTATCCCAGTTATTTTCTTGTGATTGTTGCTAGGGTTTAGGGCAAAAGATTGAGATTTGTATATTTATTATTCTCATAGTGGATTATCTCTAGTTTGCCACGTAGTTTTTACCCTTCATATTGGAGGGGTTTTTCACGTATATCTTGGTGTTCTATTTGATTGTGATTTCATTTAATTCCGCTGCATATCATGACTTGCTAGTATTTGTTCATATACAAAAGTTATTTCGCTTTATATCCCCATCAGGGTCGACCCTCTTTATTTCTTTGCGCCGTCATTTATGAGCAAAATCATTATAATTTTCATTGATTTCTTTCTCATATTATTTTTTTAAAGAATTTTCATACCAATTTTGTGTTGGTTTTACATTGGATACACATGGATGTTGATGCTACTCGAACTTTATTTTCATCGTAAATCGCATTATTCGTTTTGAGTTTGACAAACATATATGCAAGAGGAATTCTTATTCAGAGTTGATTTGAGATGGAGCATCAAGTAAGGGCCTAGCTCGGGCTGTGAGCTTTTCTTTCTTTGTTTTCCTTTACCAGACCCGGGTTGTGGGTAAAGAAATCGATTGAGCCTCCCCTTGAGTAGGCTTATGGAGGGTTTTTTCACCCTCACTTTTTTTGTTAGGGTTTTTCCCTCCAATGAGGTTTTGCCTTGATCTATTATTCGATCGAGGATTTCCTTGGATTAAAAATTACATATTGCAAATAATATGGATCGAATAAAATTCTATCATTTGAATAAAAATATTATGGATTTCAAATGCATTCATTATATAGAAATAAATATTTTCTAAACATATGAGATGTCTCAAGTATTTATAGTCAACTTCTTAAAGAATGAAAAATGGCTTGAATATATGTAATAATATATTTATCATTTGAAAATTATTTTCTGTGATCTATGGCTATGGTTACTTCTAATTTGTACAAAAAAAAACACAAATTCCTTATCCTACCAAAGCAAAATATTTTATTACAACAATAACTTTAACTATTATTTGGCGAAGCAAGTTTAAACTTTAATACTAATCTAAGATGCCATCCACCTTCAACAACATGATCATCTACCCATGAAGAATTAATAGTTAAAGTCAACTAAGAACTCTCATGCATACCTTGTGTATCCCATACCTATCTAGTGCTACTTGCAAATCCATTTTACAAAACAAATATTTAATAGGAGAACGAGGAAAACTAAAAATTTAAGATAGACATGTCCGTCCATTAAACAATAAAACCAACCACAACTATTTAATTTGGTAGAATAAGGTTACAACTTTGACAAGGAAATCATTCCCAAAGCAAAGTATGTGTTCCCCTCCATGTCACGGGCTTAGTTGGAATTGCCTAAGTCGTGAGGCACCCTTGCGGTAAAGACACTAACATAGCTTGCGTTGCCTAAGTAGTGAGGCACCCTTACGACTAAGATGCTAACTTAGCTTACATTGCCTAAGTCACCAATTTTTTAATAATTCACTCTATAAACAAATGAATTAGTTAATATCTATTATACCATTATATGATTATGAAGAATTTGTTTTCTCACTATTCAGACTGACTAAACTATCCTCATAATTTAACTACCAACAACTTAAAGAAAGGGCTATGACTATCTGAATTTATAAATCTCATATCATGGTGTACGGAGGTGGTATTTTTTCAATTCCAAATATCACAAAATTATAAGAGAATTTTTTTAAAATATTTCAAAAGAACAAAGCCTAATCATATTCTTCAAGGGTCAATTCAACTCGAATAGAATCCCTTATCAGAAAATTAGAGATTCTTACTATCTTAAATTTGGAAAGTAATAACTCTATGCACCAATCTTAGATTAAACATATACTCAAGCCTTTAGAATCATAAAATATTTATATAAAATATATCCAAAAATTAAAGATAAATTTGAAGTCTAGATTACTCAAAAGCAGTTGAAAAGATCAACCTATAATGTATACAACTGAAACCCTAAGTATAGTAAGGGAAGATTTGGGGTTTTTCTTATCTCAATCTTCCATAGAACTTGGGTTTCTTGGCCCCCTTAAGAAAAGTTGAGAGAATAGCTGAAGAAAGAAAGTAAAGGCCATGAGTTATTAGGTTAGTAAAAAGAATGTGGTCAAATAAGGTAGAGGTGCTTAAAAGTTATCTTGAAGTTAATGGTTCAATCCCATTTGACCTGATTTCATGGTTTTCTTTTTCATTTACTAGTATAATTTTAATATTGTAGCAACTTCAATTGAGTTTAATTTAATTTGACAAAGATGATATTTTTGGTCTAAAATCATCTTTTTATCTCACTTAAGCATCTCAACATTTGGTATAATACTCCTATTTGATTTTTGTCGCCATTAATTTTTTATTACTCCATCCATACCTAAGTAGATTATGATAAATAATGTTTAAAAGTTAAACTTTCTAATGTTAAAAATAGTCAAATGAATTTAAGCCTTGAGATTCACTAAAAGCCGATTAAAATTCAACCGCCACTTCTAGTCACAATTTGCATGATTATTACCATAACATATTCTCGTATTCTAGTTCGCTAGTATAGTTTGACTTGTTATACTATGCTTAACATAAATACTAATGCTTATGCATTCTCAATCAATATTTCATAAAATTCTAAGGATGATATTTTTTGAAAATATGTATTTCAAACTAAAAAGCTGAAAATATGAGCATGTCATTTATAAATTTTATGAAGCATAGATATCACAAACAATATCACTAAGTGAGGGTAACATATACATATTATTTGTGCTTCTATTAATATACTAGTAATAGTTCAAAGTGTATGAGAATCAGACACTGAATATATTTCATCCTATACAGTTTGAAAATAAATCAGAAGAAGTGTACGATGCAAAATTAGAATAAACTGAAGGGCACAACATATATATCCTCGTATGTAGTTTGAAAATAAATCAAAAGAACTACATTATGCAAAATTAGAAGAAACTGAAGATCCTTTATCAATTGAAAATGGTAAAGAAATATCATCAAGTGTGATGCATTTTGCTACGATTGAAGAAGTCAAGATCAAACAAGATTTAGACAATATGGATAATATTGATTTTATTAGTGCAGATGATTTTATTTTCATCGTAAGCGCAAAAGTCTTTGTTTAGCCTAAAGAAAAAAAAAATTTTAAGTCGCTTATTAAAGATTCGAAAGATGTCACAAATATGATTTCAAGATCATCATTATATAATAAATAGTAGTTATAAGGACCCATGAATATTCTATGATAAAAAAAAATAGATTTCTATACTAATTATTATGTTGATCAAATTGATTTCATATTTGGAGATTGGTTCAAGAAATCTGATTAGATTGGTTTAGACAAATCAGAGTTTTACAGTTGATCAAGATAGATACGGTAGATCAATATATCATTGGGTCTGTTTGGCTGACAGACCATATTCAGCCCATGTGGGCTTTATCAGCCCACAGCCCTCACCCCCTCTTAACCTAACCCTAGATCAATATAAGGGGGGTGTGGTGGCTGCATTTAGGCACAACGGAGGTGGCTGCGTTTTTGGGCAGAAAAGGACGACAACGTGGAGAGCTTTGCAGTAGCAAAGAGGAGAAGAAAAAGATAGAAAAACAAGAGAAAGAAAGGGAAGAAAACAAGAACAACGCAGAGAGACTATTCTTAATCATCTAACACTATTCTCATCTCAGGTTAGATCAAATCTACAGTAGACTCTTACTGTGATTACTTGTGGAGGTTTTAGATATTGTGGATAGTGATGTGATCCTTGTATCCCAGTTATTCTCTTGTGATTGTTTCTAGGGTTTAGGGCAAGAGATCGAGATTTGTATATTCATTATTCTCATAGTGGATTATCTCTAGTTTGTCCCGTGGTTTTTACCTTTCATATTGGAGGGATTTTCCACATATATCTTAGTGTTCTATTTTATTATGATTTCATTTAATTCCACTGCATATCATGGCCTGCTAGTATTTTTCATATACAAAAGTTATTCCGCTTTATATCCCCATCAACTAGTATCAGAGCAAGGGTTTTGGTTTTAATTTTTGTATTTGAACATAGAGGCCAGTAATGTTTATCGCATGATTAGTTTAAATGGAAACAATTGGATGATATGGAAACTAAGAATGAAAGATCTCTTATATTGCAAAGATTTGTATGGACCTTTGCAGGGCGATAGTGCAAAACCCACAACTATAACAGATGATGAGTGGAAGAGATTAGATCGAAAAACAATTGGGTTTATTTGATAGTGGCTTGATGATAGTGTCTTTTACTATGTTTCTACTGAAATTTCTATATATTCTCTTTGGAAAAAGTTGGAAAGTCTCTATAAAAGAAAAACAACTAGCAACAAAGCTTTTTTTATCAGAAAACTTGTGAACCTAAAATATAGAGAGGGTGCTTCTATTGCTGAGCATTTGAATGAAATGCAAAGTATTACTAACCAGTTATCCTCTATAAAAATGTCTCTTGATGATGAGTTGTAGGTATTGTTACTTCTCAGTTCATTACCAGAAAATTGGGAGACACTGGTGGTTTCCATCAGTAATTCTGCGCTAGATTGTCACTACCTTAGTTGGAATATCCTAAGGCGTGAGGCACCCTTGTGGCCAAGATGTGAACTTAGCTTGCATTGCCTAAGTCGCGCTTCGCCCTTGCGATATTGCTCCGCAAAGATCAGCCCACTTGCAACCTCTCATAGGTCCCAAAGGACCTGTAAAAGAGAAAGTTGATTAGTTCGAAAGAACAAGCAACGGACAAGTCCCGAAGTCTCGCGAAAAGGGGACGCTTTCAAGCAATTCAGTGAGCACCTTGCATGCACAAGAGAAAAGGGGGAGAGGGGGAAAACAAGGGCTTTAGAAGGTTGAACAAATAGTTGCAAGCCCACGAACAGTTGCTCACCGAGTCCCGGGCGCGACAACAAGTTCCCATCAAGGCAACATGCGAACTTGCGAATGAGTGTTCAACACCCAGTACTATACCAAAGCCCCATCCAGCCCTGTGCCACCCGGGGGGTTCAAAGGGGCTGAGATGGCTGACGTTTTGGTGGGCGGAGGCAAATTCCAGAAATCAGCCCGCGGGACGCGAAAACGGAGCTGTTTTGGGCTGTTTTGGGGCTATTTTGCTCGGTTCGGTGAGCGGTCACTTTGTAACGCTGCAGCTTGTTCGAACTTACATTTTTACAAGCAAAATGACTCAAAACCAAGGCAAAATAGGCTGCCAAATAACTGTACATGTAGATGAGAGCGACGAACGGTTCGTTGAACGAAGTTGTTGCGGGTGCGCGATGACCGTTCGTGATATTCTCCCCCACTTAAACTATCGACGCCCTCATCGACGCTTATTGGTAGTTGTTGATGATCTCTTCTTCATGTCGTAGGGTGTCTTTAGGCTTCAAACTAGCTTCAGTTCGGGGAAGCTTTCGCCACTTCACCAAGAACTCTGTCTGCTCAGCTCCGTTGGGTAGCTTTATCTTGTGGTCCGCCAGAATGGTTTCAACTCGCTTCTCGTAAGAGGCTATGATGGGAGGAAGCCGAGTTGGAATACTTCGGGAAGCATCTTGCGGATCCGAGTGGTAGGCTTTTAGGTTGCTGGCGTGAAGAACGTTGTGAATTTTGAACCAAGCCGGCAGCTGCAACTTGTAAGAGACGTTGCCTGCCCTGCTGATAATTGGGAAGGGCCCTTCATACTTGCGCACCAATCCTTTGTGGACTTTGTTCCTAAAGAATTGGAGTGATGCTAGTTGGAGCTTTACCAACACCAAATCGCCAACTTTGAACTCTTGCAGTCGCCTTCCCAAGTCTGCCCACTTCTTCATCCTTTTTGCCACCTTCTCCAAGTAAGCCCATGTAATATTTGCATTTCGATGCCACTCCTTTGCGAAATGGTAGGCTAATGGACTACTCTCAGTATACCCAATGGCCATGGTGTGCGGAGTCGACGATTGTTGTCCGAGTAATGATCTCGAAGGAGCTCTTGTTGGATGTAGAGCTCCGCTGCAAGTTGTAGGAGAATTGGGCAATGTCCAATAGCTTCACCCAATCTCGTTGGTTGGTACTCACGTAGTGCCGAAGATATTGCTCGAAGAGCGAGTTTATCCTTTCAGTCTGTCCATTCGTCTAGGGGTGGAGGCTTGTAGAGTGGTATAACTTTGACCCCAACAATTTAAATAACTCGATCCAGAATCGTCCCAAGAACAAAGCGTCTCGATCACTAATGATATTGTGCGTGACTCCCCAATACTTCACCACATCCTTCATCATCAGCTTGGCTGCCTCCTCTGCTGAACAGTGTAGGGGAGTAGCAATGAAAGTTGCATACTTTGAAAACTGATCGACCACCACGAGTATCGATCCGAGTCTCCCTACAAGTGGCAAGCTTGATATGAAGTCCAAGGAAATGCTCTCCCATGGCCTTTCTGGTACGGGCAACGGCTCCAAAAGTCCCACCGGCTTCCGTTGCTCCACCTTGTCTTGTTGGCAGGTAAAGCATGTTCGAACATATTCTTCCACATCAGTCCCCATCTTCGGCAAGTAGAAGGCCCTCTCCATGAGAGCCAACATTCTGTGAATGCTTGGGTATCCAGCCCAATGGGAATCGTGACACTCTTTTAAGAGTTCATGCCTCAAATTGTCTACTCGGGGAACATAAACCCTATTCCCTTTTGTGTAAACGAGTCCCTCCTGGACCAAAAATCGTTGTGCCTTGCCTTCTTTAATGAGTTGCATCAGGATAACTGCCTGGGGGTCACTATACAGTCCGTTCCTGATCCTGGAAAGGAAGTTGGAGTGTACCTGACTTGCTTGGCCTCCACCCTCCAATTGCGCGGCATTCACACGCTCCACTTTTTGACTCAATGCATCAGCCACTACATTTGCCTTTCTAGGCTTATACTCCATTGCCATATCAAATTCAGCTAGGAAGTCCTGCCAACATGCCTGCTTTGGGGAGAGCTTCTTTTGAGTTTGGAAATAGCTTAGAGCGATGTTGTCCGTCCTCAACACAAATCGCGATCCAAGGAGATAGTGTCGCCAAACTCGTAGATAGTGGATCACCGTTGTCATCTCCTTCTCATGCACTGGATACCGCCGCTCGATCTCGTTGAGTTTGTGGCTTTCGTAGGCCACCGGATGACCCTCTTGCATGAGTACTCCCCCAATAGCGAAGTCCGAAGCATCTGTATGGACTTCAAAAGGCTCCCCATAGTCTAGCAATTTGAGCACTGGTTCTTCTATAACAGCAGCCTTCAGATCTTGGAATGCTATTTCACATTTGTCAGACCACTTCCAAGGCTGCTCCTTCTTCAGTAACTCCGTCAGTGGAGTTGCACGCTTCATGTACCCTGCTATGAAGCGTCGATAGTAGTTGATGAAACCAAGGAAGGATCTCAACTCTGGCACCTTCTTTAGAGTTCATCATTTCGCTACAGCTTGCACCTTCGACTTATCCATCCGAATGGAGCCATCACTGATTCGATGCCCCAAGAATAAGATCTCAGTTTGAGCAAAGTAGCATTTCTCCCTTTTCATGAATAAAGTGTTCTCCCTGAGAACCTTGAAAATTGTCCGAAGGTGTTTGACGTGCTCCTCGAGCATTTGACTGTAGACGACGATATCGTCCAAGTAGACAACCACAAACTTATCCAAATACTCCTTGAATAGCTAATTTATGAGAGTGCAGAACGTGGCCGGAGCGTTGGTTAAGCCGAAAGGCATCACCAAGAACTCAAACACTCTGTACCTGGTCACACAAGTAGTCTTCGCTTCGTCGCCTTCAGCAATGCGCACCTGCCAATACCCCGACCGAAGGTCGAGCTTCGAGAAATACTTCGCTTTGCCCAACTGGTCGAACAAGTTCGCGATGAGCGGGATGGGATACTTGTTCTTCACTGTCACTTTGTTAAGGGCTCGGTAGTCGACGCTTAATCGGAGGCTCCCATCTTGTTTCTTCTAGAAGAGAACTGGAGCTCCGAAAGGTGCTTTAGAGCTACGGATGAGACCACCGCTTAGCAATTCACCTAACTACTTTTTGAGTTCCGCCAACTCTGGCAGGGACATGCGGTAGGGTGGTCTCGCTGGAGGCTTCACTCCTGGCTCCAGCTCGATGTTTTGATCCACGCCTTTGCGTGGTGGAAGAGTCTTCGGCAACTCGGGTGGCATAACATCATTGATCTCTTTTAGGACGTTCGCCACCACAGCAGGTTCTTGAATGGCCTTCTCGTTGAGTGGCTCTAGCTTCATAGCAGCCACGAATGTCAATTCGCCTTTTCGCACCCCTTTCTTCAGTTGTAATGCTGATATGTGTTGGGGCTCCTTGGTTCCTCTCCGAGAGACGGGAACCACGCAGGGGTCGTCGCCTCCCATCATACATAGGGAGTTCAAGAACGGTATTGGCACCAACTTCACCATGTGCAAAAACTCCATTCTAAGAATCACTTGGAAGTCATCTAGTGGCACTACCATCATGTTGGTGTTCCCGCTCTATGTCCTGATTTTGATGGGAACTCCCTTTGCCAACCCGGAGATTCGCTTGGCCTCCGAGTTCACCGCCTTCATTCGGCTTGGGCTCTTCTCCAAGATCAACCCAAGTCGCTGTGCTTCTCGATTGGCTATGAAGTTGTGGGTAGCGCCCGTGTCCACCATAGCACGGGTTGTTTGGCCATTTAGCTTGATGTCCACATACATCAGCTCACTACTTCCTGCATTTTGTAGCTTTGTCTTCATGTTCTCCCCCACTTGACCCCGCAAGGCGTTCAACAAACGCATTGCTCCCATTCGGGGTCCTTGCGACTCCTCGTCGTCGCAGCTAGATTCACAACTGCTCGAACTAAGAGCAATAGCTTTGCCCTTATTCGATCGGGGAGGGTGGATGGAACCCGTCAAAGCATTGAGTGCCTGTTTTTGTGGGCACTCCCTCACCATGTGCGATCCTCCGTACAAGAAACATCCTCTAGGTTTTGAGGCCTTGCCTTTCGGGTTTGGCCCTTTTGTGGGAACTCTTTTTCTTTTGTTCGCCCCTGAGCTCATTCCCTCGAGAATGTTTTGGAGGGTGATTGCCTGAAGATTATTTCCTTCTCCTTGGGTCTTCAGAGGAAACAAAGTCGGTGAGCCTTTCTGCAACAGCAATTGCCCCGACCACATCGGTAACATTCCTTCGATTTAGCTCATGTTGAGCCCATGGCTTCAAACCATCAAGGAAGCTGAACAACTTGTATGTCTCGGTCATGTATTGTATGTCCAGCATTAGTGTAGAAAATTGCTTCACATAATCTTGGATGGTGGTACTTTGGCGGAGTTGTCTCAACTTCCTTCTTGCGACGAACTCTATGTTCTCCGGCAGGAACTGAGTTCTTAACTCCCGCTTCAAGTCCTCCCATGTGTCGACTCGACACCGACCTTATTGGATCTCCTCCCAACGGGTTCGCCACCAAAGTTTCGCATCTCCGTTCAGATACATAGTTGCTATAGAAACTTTGGTATCTTCAGAATCGGGCCTCGTAGCTCGAAAGTATTGTTCCATGTCGAACAGAAAGTTCCCGAGCTCTTTGGCATCTCTGGCCTCTCTATATCCATGAGGCTCGGGTGCCCTCAAATTTTGTGGCGGTGCAATGCGGGTGTTGCTTCCTCTCGCATTTAGTGCTCTAGTGAGCATAGTCACCCTTGAAGTGAGTTCCGCCACAACTTCCTATAGGTGTTGCACGGAGTCTTTGGTGTCATCTGACAGTCGGTCGACTAGGGCCTCGACCTTGTTGATTCTGGATTCCACTTTCTCTTGTGAGCTCTCTACCCCGACAAGCCTTTGTTGGCCATGGTAGAGTTCCTCCACGCTCGCTTCAAGAACATCCAGGTGGGTTTCCGCCGTTATGAGTCTCTCCTTGTGACTCTTTTTCCCCGTTGGTGCTCCAGATTGCGCCTCCTCCGCTCGCGAAGAGTAGCCAACTTCTCGCTCATCATGTTCGCTGCCGTGCTCCTCTTGAGCAGCTCCAAAGCCTGAGAGCAAGTGTGCACATGCAGCCCACCTGTGGTTGCTTGGGGCAAGGGTCCGGCTTGCCCCGTCTTACTTTATTCGCTACGATGCTTTGCCATGGCGAAGTTGCGGAGTTCCTTCGCTGCTCGCTTGAAGTGCTTGCCCGCTCTGACACCACAATGTCATGGCCTTAGCTGGAATTGCCTAAGGCATGAGGTATCCTTGCGGCCAAGACGCGAACTTAGCTTGCGTTGCTTAAGTCACGCTTCGCCCTTGCGATATTGCTCCGCAAAGATCAGCCCACTTGCAACCTCTCGTAGGTCCCGAAGGACCTGTAAAAGAGAAAGTTGATTAGTTCGAAAGAACGAGCAACAAACAAGTCCCGAAGTCTCGCGAAAAGGGGAAGCTTTACAAGCAATTCAGCGAGCACCTTGCGTACATAAGAGAAAAGGGGGAGAAGGGGAAAACAAGGGCTTTAGAAGGTTGAAGGAACAGCTGCAAGCCCACAAATAGCTGCTCACCGAGTCCCGGGCGTGACAATAAGTTCCTGTCAAGGCAACGTGCGAACTTGCGAATGAGTGTACAACGCCCGGTACTATACCGAAGCCCCATCAAGCCCTGTGCCACTCGGGGGGTTCAAAGGGGCTGAGATGGCTGACGTTTTGGTGAGTGAAGGCAGATTCCAGAAATTAGCCTGCGGCACGCGAAAACGGAGCTGTTTTAGGCTGTTTTGGGGTTGTTTTGCTCGGTTCAGTGAGCGATCGCTTTGTAATGCTACAGCTTATTCGAACTTACATTTTTACAAGCAAAATGACTCAAAACCAAGGCAAAATAGGCTGCCAAGTAACTGTATATGTATATGAGAGCGACGAACGGTTCATTGAACGGAGTTGTTACGGGTGCGCGATGACCATTCGTGACAAGATGGTGTTATCACTATAAGTCAAGTAACAAGCAGTTTGTTGAATGAGGAGTTGAGAAAAAAGAGTTCAGCAACATCTCAGAATGATTCACAGGCAATTATCTCAGAGAACAGGGGAATGTCAAAGTCTAGAAATAGTTCATGCATGAGTAGGAGCAAGTCAAGATCAAGAATAGAGGAAGGTCAAAGTCTAGAAATAGTTATTATCCTAATAACTAGTAGTTATAAGGACTGATGAATATTCTATGATAAAAAAAAGATAAATTTCTATACTAATGATTATGTTGATCAAATTGATTTCATATTTGGAGATTGGTTCAAGAAATCTGATAAGATTGGTTTGGATTGCATGGCTTATAATTCAGAAAATCTAGAAAAAACTAAGCGCAACAACAAAGGAGATTACATCAAGTTTTAAGACTTTCTATAATATTTATTTTTATAAAGTTTAATTTAGGGGGGGCTGTTGGAATATTAAATCAAACGTTATGATTAGATAGGATTTTAGTTTAGAAAGTCAAGTCAAGATAGGAGTTTATATCATCGTTGTAGTCAAAGTCTTAAGTTTACCTCTTTATAAATATGGATGCATGTAATGCTTTAGGAATACAACAAAGAGAAAAGATAAATTAAAGCAAAGGCTTAGAGATTATGAGATATTATAAAGTTTTAATATTCAATATGAGCTTTTAGTTTCGAAGTCTCCTCTATTCTACTTTATTCTTTTTTATGATTTCTAACAAGTGAGAGAGTAGAGGGTGCTCGGTTTTATACTGCCAGAATCTTACACACATTAAATTATAATAAAAATATCAATAGAAGTATAAATAAATTATATATATTACCCTTACTTAGTGATATAATTTGTAATATCCATACTTCATAAATATGATAAACAACATTATCATGTTTTCGACTTTTAAAGTTGAAGTATATCCTTTTCAAAAATATTATTTTTTGTGTTATAGGAAATGTTGGTTGAGCATGCATAAGAATTAATATTTAGTTTAAGTATATTTATAACAAAAAAGGTATGGTCCTTAGTGCAATAGGTTTTTATGTGCTAGTGAATATGAGTATGAAGTTAAGTTATGGTAATAAACATACATATAATGACTACAAGTGATGATTGAATTGCAATCAAACTTAAGTAAATCTCAGGTTGAATTAGTTTAAAAATAATTAAAGTAAGAAAGTTTAAATTTGAAACATTATATATGTAGAGGATAATAAGCTATTTAGTATGGATAGAGTAATGAAAATTTAAATAAAAATATAAATCAAAGAAGTGTGTTATACTAAAAATATTGAGATATATAGGTGAGATTAAAAAAATGAGTTTAGGCCCAAAATATCATTATGGTCAGACCAAATTAGACTCTCCTAAAGTTACTAAAACCTTATAATTTAATTAATGAAAGAAAAAAATAAATAAAAACTTAAAATAAGGTCCAATGGGATTGAACTATAGACCTCATGCTAACCTCTTAAGTGTTAGGATCGAGAGCACTAAGAGGGGGGGGTGAATTAGTGCAGCGGAAATCTTATAATAATTTAAAAACCAAAAGCTGCGTTCGTTCAAAAACTATTGTGATGCAAAAGCAAATTCTCAGTTTGTATCTAAGTGCAGTTTGCGTCTAAGTGCAGATTGCGTTTAAGCGCAGTTTTGCGTCTAAGCGCAGTTTTGCGTTTAAACTCAGATTTACGTCTAAATGCAGATTTATGTCTAAACGCAGATTTACGTCTAAACGCAGTTTTACGTCTAAACGCAGTTTTACGTCTAAACGCAGTTTTACGTCTAAACGTAGATTTACGTCCAAACGCAGTTTTACGTCTAAACGCAGATTTACGTCTAAACGCAGTTTTACGTCTAGACGCAGATTTACGTCTAAACTTTGAAACTCGTTTGTATACTCACAGAAGGCAGTATGCAGTTGAAATCAAGACGTAAACGTGAACTGAAATCTGATGATTGAGCGAGGAAAGCCGATTTACGTCTGAATGCAGTTTTACGTCTAAATGTTGAAACTCGTTCTTAAAATCGTAGAAGACAGATTGCAGTTATTAATAGGATTAAAATGTAAGCGTAAACTGCAAGGAAGCTCGTTCGTAAAAGCGCGGAAAACAGTTCTGCAGAATCAAACGTAAACGTAAGCTGTAATGTATGAAAATATAAAGTTACGTCTGAATGCAGATTTGGAAGAACAGCTCTTAGAACTTGTTCGTGAAAGCGCAGAGAGCAGTAGTGATGAGGGAGGTTTGCAGTAATGATAAAGTACTCGAAATTAAACGCAAACCAGAGATTTAGAGTGGTTCGGTCAGCCTTGACCTACTCCACTTTTGGCTTCCTCCACCGATGAGGTTGCCGACGTCAACTAGGTGCCTTCCTTCAATGGGCGAAGGCCAAACTTCCCTCTTACAATTTCTTCTCCTTTTGACAGGCTTAGGAGACAACCTTTACAGACCTTTCTCTCCTCACTTTACAATTGAAAACTTGAAGAACAGAAGGAGGAGACTTAAAGGCTTTACAACACTTTTGAGCTCTTAGAATCACAGAAAAGATCAAGATTTCGGTATTGGTCTATATCTTTTCAGTGCTGAATGGGTGGGGTATTTATAGGCCCCAACCCAATTCAAAATTCGAGCTCAAAACGATCAAATCGATCAAATCCCAGAATTCTGGGATCAGGCGGTTGCACCTCTCGACTGGAGAGGTGGCACCGCCTGGCAGAGCTCGAAGACTGAGCTCTGCCGATTGCTTCTCTTTGCCAGAGCTCGAAGACTGAGCTCGATGGTTGCATCACCTGGCAGAGCTCGAAGACTGAGCTTGGTGGTTGCATCACCTGGCAGAGCTCGAAATCTGAGCTTGGTGGTTGCATCACTTGGCAGAGCTCCAAACTGAGCTCAAGCTGATGCACCATTCTGCCAGAGCTCGAAGACTGAGCTTGGTGAATGCATCACCTGGCAAAGCTCGAGACTGAGCTCAGGCTGATGCACCACTCTGCCAGAGCTCGAAGACTGAGCTCGGTGGTTGCATCGCCTGGCAGAGCTCGGAACTTGAGCTCTGGCGGTGCAACCTCTTGGCTGGAGCGGTTGCACCTCCCAGCCTTGCAACCCTGGCGGTTGCACCTCCTGGCTGGGGCGGTTGCACCTCCTGGCTGGGGCGGTTGCACCTCTCAACCCCACAGCCCAGGCGGTTGCACCTCCTGGCTGGGGCGGTTGCACCTCTCAACCCCACAGCCCAGGCGGTTGCACCTCCTGGCTGGGGCGGTTGCACCTCCTGGTGCAATCAGGGTCCGAATGGTTCACTCCATTCGACCCACTTTGAATCTTTTCAGGGGCCCAATTGCCCCAAGATTAAGCTAATGGGATCACCTCCCATTTTCATGCGTAATCATCGTGCTAACTACGAATATCTCTAAGACAACTTCTGCAGCTTTGCTCCGATGCGTCAATCGCTTCTTCCGGCGAGTTTCCGGCCAACTTCCGTCGATCAACCGATAACCTTCGGTGATCCTTCTGCGGACATCCGGCATACTCCTGGACTTTGCGACGATCCACTTGGCGAGTTCCGACGAGCTTCGCTTGGCAAGCTTCTGGACTTCTCGGATCTGTTCTCTCTGAACCTCCGACGACCGTCCGAACTTCCGTCGAACTCTCGAACTCCCAACGTGATCATGATCTTGACTCCGGCGCAACTCCTGCTGCTTGTCTTACTCTCATCGTAGTTAATCCTGCACACTTATCTCAACACATAGATTAGATAACAAATGACAATTGACTTCATCATCAAAATCCGAGATTCAACATTAAGCACATCTACTTTATTATAGCTTTATTCTCTTTATCTACCTAATAACTGATAACTTTTTCTCACCTTCTTCATCTATTCTCTTAGTTTTTCCCGGGGAAAATAGGAAACCTCAGCTCTAGGAAAGTTTAAGGTAAGAAAAACAAAATACTTCCCTTGCTATACATAGGATTTCGGCATTATAGATTATAGATTGATGTTTCAACTACCTTTTAGTAACATGAACTTTGATTTTATAGTTAATTTTTAGATATATATTTTATACTTCTTATTGTTCTAAGTCCTCTAGTATTACATTAATATGAGATTGGTGCATAGAATTATGAGTGCCTCAATCTGAGATACTTAAAATCTCTTATTTTATGAAAAGAGGTTTTATTCGAGCTAAATTGACCCCCTTAGGAATATTATTAGGTATTATCCTTTTGATATATTTTAAACGGTTCCCTCAAAATTTTGTAGGATTTAGAATTGAGTAAGTATCCCTTCTATGCACTAAGATATGAGGTTTATAAGTTTAAATAGTTCTAACCCGGTTTCTGCATAACATAATATAGTTTAGTTTTATATCTCTCATAGGTTACTATGAATATTTCATGATAATTCAAGATAATTTGGTTATTTAAAATAGCGAAGTAAATTTTTTTCACTAAATTGTGTGATAGTTTGAGTGATACCAACTAGTTCTTTGATTATAGAGTGAATTGTGAAAAAAGATTAATAGCAGAATTTAGATAAATTTATAGATTGAGTATAATATATTTTATTTAGGATTTTATGAAAAAATATTTAATTTATTGTTATGAGTTATTATAAATCAATAGTTAAGAGATAAGGTTTTCAATTAAAGTATCTCATGACCTTATTATGCTCCTAATTTTTAGGTGTATCACTCCCTAGCATAATTAAGCATCGAGGAATGTGGCGTTTCACTAACATCCTTACTTTTTAGTTAAATTAGGTAAGCATAAGTTTAATTTATTGCATTATAGTGGTCTTATAAATTATCATATTCATAACATATTTTGGAAAAATATGTTCTTAATGATATAATTATCATTAGCTAGACATGAGCTAAATATGAATTTCTTAATGATATAATTATCACTAGCCAGATATGAGCAAAATATAAATGTATATATTTTGTAAGCATAAAAAATATACGAATTTGAGATAAAAAATATATTGTACCTATGTATAACTAATGATATACGGTGCGAAAGTGCATATGCTTTCTATGACGTGCGTTGTTAGATTACACAGATATATTACGACATTCAATGCATATATATGTTATAACATACGTTGTGGGAATCTACATATATATTAAGATGTGCGGCGTGCGAGTGCACATATATATTATGACGTATGGTGTGCGGAAGTGCATACATATATTATGATATAGGGTATAGAAGTCTATGAATTTGCTATGTTTCTTTCATGTGCGGAAGGCGATCAAGAACCAAGCCTGCCTTCTGCCCTGCTCGTCTCCCTCTTCGTCTTCTCCCGACCAAGGTTGTTTCTCCTTCTCTCGCGCGCAAGTTGGCTGGCGGAATTCGATCAAGAAGGATCAACAATGAAGCTCTCCGTTCTCCCTGCTCATCTCGCTCTTTGGCTTCGTCTTCGTCTTCGTCTTCCTTTGCCTGCGCCTGCAAGCCTCCTCCGCTGCCTCCTCCGGATCCCTGTCCGAGTGCGATGGCGGCCATGCTAATGGGTCCCATCTAAAGCTGGTGGGATAATTCATCAGGCACGAATCTCAAAGATAACATGACGTTGCTTCTTACATAGGGCCTCACCGCACGCTCTCTCACTCGTACGCTTTCTATGCGGAAGGCGGTCAAGAACGAAACCGCTAACCTCCCCCACGACAGCTATATATCCTCTCTCTCTCTCTGGCGGAAGGTGATCAAGAAGGAAGTCTGTCTTCTCTCGGCGACGATTATTTCTCCTCTCTCGCTCTCCTCTGTCAATCTCGTTGGCTAGCGAAAGGCGATCAAGAACCTAGCCCGTCTTCTCCCCCGCTCGTCTTCGTCTTCTCCCTGCCGAGGTTGTTTCTCCTTCTCTCGCGTGCGCGTTGGCCGGCGGAATTGGATCAAGAATGAAGCTCTCCTTCTCCCCGCTCGTCTCCCTCTTCGGCTTCGTCTTCCAATGCCTGCGCCTTCAAGCCTGCTCCACTAGAATGCTTCCTCCTCCGGATCCCTGTCCGAGTGCGATGGCGGCCATGCGATTTTGCTTGCCCCACTTGGCGAAGTCGCCTCCTCTGTTCTGGCACGCCTACCCTGCCCCGACCTTACAATGCTGCGCGGCCTTCTCCGCCGCCATCGAAGGTCCCGAGGCCGCCTGCCTATGCCTTCTGGTCCATCAGAAAGCATTCTTGGGGAAGCCGATCGACGCTTCACGCCTCTTCTCCCTCCCCGCCGCCTGCGGGAACCCGGTCGACGCCTTCGCCACTGAGATCTGCCAAGATTCTGCTCCTCGTGCATCTCCGACTCCTCCCGCTGCCGCTCCGGCCTCCCGTTTTAACCTCAGGTTAACATTAACAATTTATTTGCCCGCATCTGTAGTTGTCATTCTTGTTTTGGCGATATTGATTGCTCGTTTCTGGAACTCTTGTGCCGAATTGTTTGTGTGCTTTCGGGTTGATTCTAAATCTTGATTCTTAGGTGCTGGTTGCATTTGATGTCTTTTTTGTAGTCGCTGGTCTCTGCTTTCGAGTTCTTTCTTCTTGTGTTCTTCCGTTGGGATCTTGCATGTGTCTTCGAAAACGTACACTGGTTTCTTGGATTCTAGATTCTGCATGGGTTCTTTAATTCGCTACTACACTAGTTTCTTGGTTCCTTCTTTCTTCCGTTTGTTTTTTCAGTTGCATGCATAATCGTCTTCTTTGCTCATGATGTTTCTTTGTTCATGGTATTCGGCTGCATGATCTCGTTGGACACACTCTCTTCATACATTCTAGAGTTTGCATCGTGTCTTGGTTTTCTCGGAGTTTATTGTAGCCATATTAGAAATTTCTAAATGAGTAACTTCTTCGGCGTAATCATTCAGGAGGACCACAATCGATGTATCATTTGGGTCGACCCTCTTTATTTCTTTGCGCCGTCATTTATGAGCAAACTCATTATAAGTTTCATTATTTCTTTCTCATATTATTTTTTTTGAAGAATTATCATACCAGTTTTGTGTTGGTTTTACATTGGATACACATGAATGTTGATTCTACTCGAACTTTATTTTCATCGTAAATCGCATTATTCGTTTTGAGTTTGACAAACATATAAGCAAGTGGAATTCTTTTTTGGAGTTGATTTGAGATGGAGCATCAAGTAAGGGCCTAGCTCGGGCTGTGAGCTTTTCTTTCTTTTTTTTTTCCTTTACCAGACCCGGGTTGTGGGTAAAGAAATCGGTTGAGCCTCCCCTTGGGTAGGCTCACGGAGGGTTTTTTCACCCTAACTTTTCTGGTTAGGGTTTTTCCCTCCAACGAGGTTTTGCCTTGATCTATTATTCGATCGAGGATTTCCTCGGATTAAAAATTGCATATTACAAATAATATGGATCGAAAGAAATTCTATCATTTGCATACAAATATTGTGGCTTCCTAATGAATTCATTATATAGAAATAAATATTTTCTAAACATATGAGATGTCTAAAGTATTTAGAGTCGACTTCTTAAAGCATGAAAAATGGCTTGAATATATGTAATAATATATTTATAATTTGAAAATTATTTTCTGTGATCTATGGCTATGGTTACTTCTAATTTGTACAAAAAAAAAAAAATACAAATTCCTTATCTTACCAAAGCAAAATATTTTCTTGCAACAATAACTTTAACTATTATTTGGCGAAGCAAGTTTAAACTTTAATACTAATCTAAGATGCCATCCACCTTCAACAACATGATCATCTACCCATGAAGAATTAATAGTTAAAGTCAACTAAGAACTCTCATGCATACCTTGTGTATCCCATACCTATCCAGTGCTACTTGCGCATCCATTTTACATGACAAACTTTCAACAGGAGAACGACGAAAACTAAAAATTTAAGATAGACACGTCCGTCCGTTAAACAATAAAATCAACCATAACTATTTAATTTGGTAGAATAAGGTTACAACTTTGACAAGCAAATCATTCCCTAAGAAAAGTATGTGTTCTCCTCTATAGAGAGAAAAGTATGTGTTCTCCTCAATTGATAAATCATATTATAATTATAATATCTGACCAATGTAAAACACAAACATAACATGTCAAAAATTTATACACAAAATATGCCCACATGTCATCATCCATATCTATACTATCTTGGGCTTGCATATACTCACTTCTCTACCCAATAACTTTGGAGGAATTTTAGTATCCTTACTTACAAATTAGGGTTTATAGTGAGTAATCACTCAATAAGCATAAATCTATATAGTCTTATTCAAGTGAGTATGTATCATATCATATATACAATATTTCAAGATCATTGACATAAGACACTTAACGAGACATCACATCATGTGACGTATACAGCATGCATAACCCTACAACATAGTATATGCACAATAAGGAGGTAAAATTTTATGTTAAAATAATATAAATACTTATTCGCACATGTAGGAAATATAGCAAATCCATATATTTCAACACCTCAAATTATAACATACATGGGCACTATCACACCATACATTATCGTAATAATATATACGAGCACTCCTATATTACACGTCATAATATATACGAGTAGTCTCACACCGCACGTCATAATATATATATATATATACTCCTACACTACACATAATATTATATATGTGCATTATACGTCATAACATATCAATGCACTCCTACAATATATATTATGGAAAACACATGTACTTTCACATCACACATAATATATACATATACACAAGATATTTTTATCATAATTAATATATTTTTATGCTTACAAAATTTATACATTAACATTTAGCTCGTGGTGATCTTATCGATCGAAACATGCTTTCTAAAATATGTTATGTATATGATAATTTATACGATCACTGTTTTATAGCGAATTAAACTTATACTTACCTGATTGAAATAAAAAATAAAGATGCCTTTGAAAGATCATGTTTCTTATTGATCGAGTACGTCGGAGAGTGATACACTTATCAAATTAGGATCCTATATAAAGACATGAGATGTCTTTATTAAGAACTATGCCTCTTGAATTAGTGTTTTATGATAATTCATTGCAATAATTCATAAAAACATATTTGACAAAATCTCTTATAAAATAAAATATACTTAATCTATAAATTCGTTTAAATTTTATCACCAATTTTTTAATAATTCACTCTATAAACATCCTATGATTATGAAGAATTTGTTTTCTCACTATTCGGACCGACTAAACTATCCTCATAATTTAACTACCAACAACTTAAAGAAAGGGCTATGACTATCTCAATTTATAAATCTCATATCTTAGTATACGGAGGTGGTATTTTTTCAATTCCAAATATCACAAAATTATAAGAGAAATTTTTTAAAATATTTCAAAAGAACAAAGCCTAATCATATTCTTCAAGGGTCAATTCAACTCGAATAGAATCCCTTCTCAAAAAATTAGAGATTCTAAGTATCTTAAATTTGGAAAGTAATAACTCTATTCACCAATCTCAGATTAAACATATACTCAAGCCTTTAGAATCATAAAATATTTATATAAAATATATCCAAAAATTAAAGATAAATTTGAAGTCTAGATTACTCAAAAGCAGTTGAAAATATCAACCTATAATGTATAAAACTGAAACCCTAAGTATAGTAAGGGAAGATTTGGGGTTTTTCTTATCTCAATCTTCCTTAGAACTTGGGTTTCTTGACCACCTTAAGAAAAGTTGAGAGAATAGCTTAAGAAAGAAAGAAAAGGTCATGAGTTATTAGGTTAGTAAAGAGAATGAGGTCAAATAAGGTAGAGGTGCTTAAAAGTTATCTTGAAGTTAATGGTTCAATCCCATTTGACCTGATTTCATGATTTTTTTTTTCATTTACTGGTATAATTTTAATATTGTAGCAACTTCAATTGAGTTTAATTTAATTTGACAAAGATGATATTTTTGGTCTAAAATCATCTTTTTATCTCACTTAAGCATCTCAACATTTGGTATAATACTCCTATTTGATTTTCGTCGCCATTAATTTTTTTATTACTCCATCCATACCTAAGTAGCTTATGATAAATAATGTTTAAAAGTTAAACTTTCTAATGTTAATCATAGTCAAACAAATTTAAGCCTTGAGATTCACTAAAAGCCGATTAAAATTCAATCGCCACGTCTAGTCACAATTTGCATGATTATTACCATAACATATTCTCGTATTCAAGTTCGCTAGTATAGTTTGACTTGTTATACTATACTTAACATAAATACTAATGCTTATGCATTCTCAATCAATATTTCATAAAATTCTAAGAATGATATTTTTTGAAAATATGTATTTCAAACTAAAAAGCTGAAAATATGAGCATGTCATTTATAAATTTTATGAAGCATAGATATCACAAACAATATCACTAAGTGAGGGTAACATATACATATTATTTGTGCTTCTATTAACATAATAGTAATAGTTCAAAGTGTATGAGAATCAGACACTAATATATTTCATCCTATACAGTTTGAAAATAAATTAGAAGAAGTGTATGATGGAAAATTAGAATAAACTGAAGGGCACAACATATATATCCTCGTATGTAGTTTGAAAATAAATCAGAAGAACTACATTATGCAAAATTAGAAGAAACTGAAGATCCTTTATCAATTGAAAATGGGAAAGAAATATTATCAAGTGTGATGCATTTTTCTACGATTGAAGATGTCAAGATTAAACAAGATTTAGACAATATGGATAATATTGATTTTATTAGTGTAGATGATTTTATTTTCATCGTAAGCGTAAAAGTCTTTGTTCAGCCTAAAGAAAAAAAAAAAATTTAAGTCGCTTATTAAAGATTTGATAGATGTCACAAATATGATTTCAAGATCATCATTATCTAATAACTAGTAGTTATAAGGACCGATGAATATTTTATAATAAAAAAATAGATTTCTATACTAATGATTATGTTGATCAAATTGATTTCATATTTGGAGATTGGTTCAAGAACTCTCATAAGATTGGTTTAGACAAATCAGAGTTTTACAGTTGATCAAGATAGATAAGGTAGATCAATATATCATCGGGTCTGTTGGGCTGATAGCCCATATTCAGCCCACAACCCACACCTCCTCTTAACCTAACCCTAGATCAATATAAGGGGGCTATGGTGGTTGCATTTAGGCACAACGGAGGTGGTTGCGTTTTTGGGCAGAAAAGAGCAGCAACGTGGAGAGCTTTGTAGTAGCAAAGAGGAGAACAAAAAGGCAAAAAAACAAGAGAAAGAAAGGGAAGAAAACAAGGACAACGCAGAGAGACTGTTCTCAATCATCTAGCAGTATTCTCATATCTGGTTAGATCAAATCTACAGTAGACTCTTACTATGATTACTTGGGGAGGTTTTAGATATTGTGAACAATGACGTGATCCTTGTATCCTAGTTATTCTCTTGTGAATGCTACTAGGGTTTAAGGCAAGAGATTGTGATTTGTATATTCATTATTCTCATAGTGGATTATCTTTAATTTGCCCCGTGATTTTTACCCTTCATATTGGAAGGGTTTTTCACGTATATCTTGGTATTCTATTTTATTGTGATTTCATTTAATTTCGCTGCATATCATGGCCTGCTAGTATTTGTTCATATACAAAAGTTATTCCACTTTATATCCCCATCAACTAGTATCAAAGCAAGGGTTTTGGTTTTAATTTTTGTATTTGAACATGGAGGCTAGTAATGTTTCTCGCATGATTAGTTTAAATGGAAACAATTGGATGATATGGAAACCAAGAATGGAAGATCTCTTGTATTGCAAAGATTTGTATAGACCTTTGCAGGGGGATAGTGCAAAACCCACAACTATGACAGATGATGAGTGTAAGAGGTTAGATCGAAAAACAATTGGGTTTATTCGACAATGGCTTGATGATAGTGTCTTTCACCATGTTTCTACTGAAATTTCTACATATTCTCTTTGGAAAAAGTTGGAAAGTCTCTATGAAAGAAAAACAGCTGGCAACAAAGCTTTTTTGCTCAGAAAACTTATGAACCTAAAATATAGAGAGGGTGCTTCTATTGTTGAACATTTGAATGAAATGCAAAGTATTACTAACCAGTTATCCTCTATGAAAATGTCACTTGATGATGAGTTGTAGGCATTGTTACTTCTCAGTTCATTACCAGACAATTGGGAGACACTAGTGGTTTCTCTCAGTAATTCTACGCTAGATTATCACGGCCTTAGTTGGAATTGCCTAAGGCGTGAGGCACCCTTGCGCCCAAGATGTGAACTTAGCTTGCGTTGCCTAAGTCGCGCTTCGCCCTTGCGATATTGCTCCGCAAAGATCAGCCTACTTGCAACCTCTCGTAGGTCCCAAAGGACCTGTAAAAGAGAAAGTTGATTAGTTCGAAAGAACAAGCAACGGACAAGTCTCGAAGTCTCGCGAAAAGGGGACGCTTTACAAGCAATTCAGCAAGCACCTTGCGTGCACAAGAGAAAAGGGGGAGAGGGGGAAAACAAGGGCTTTAGAAGGTTGAACGAACAGCTGCAAGCCCATAAACAGCTGCTCACCGAGTCCCGGGCACGACAACAAGTTCCCATCAAGGCAACGTGTGAACTTGCGAATGAGTATTCAACGCCCGGTACTATACCAAAGGCCCATCCAGCCCTGTGCCACCCGGGGGGTTCAAAGGGGCTGAGATGGCTAACGTTTTGGTGAGCAGAGGCAGATTCCAAACATCAGCCCGTAGCACGCGAAAACGGAGCTGTTTTAGGCTGTTTTAGGGCTGTTTTGCTCGGTTCGGTGAGCGGTCGCTTTGTAACGCTGCAGCTTGTTCGAACTTACATTTTTACAAGCAAAATGACTCAAAACCAAGGCAAAACAAGCTGCCAAATAACTGTACATGTAGATGAGAGCGACGAACGGTTCGTTGAACGAAGTTGTTGCGGGTGCGTGATGACCGTTCGTGACATTCTCCCCCACTTAAACTATTGACGCCCTCGTCGACGCTTATTGGTAGTTGTTGATGATCTCTTCTTCATGTCGTAGGGCGTCTTTAGGCTTCCAACTGGCTTCAGTTCGGGGAAGCTTTCGCCACTTCACCAAGTACTCTATCTGCTTAGCTCCATTGGGTAGCTTTATCTTGCGGTCCGCCAGAATGGTTTCAACTCGCTTCTCGTAGGAGGCTGTGATGGGAGGAAGCTGAGTTGGAATACTTTGGGAAGCATCTTGCGGATCTGAGTGGTAGGCTTTTAGGTTGCTGGCATGAAGAACGTTGTGAATTTTGAACCACGCCGACAGTTGCAACTTGTAAGAGACGTTGCCTACCCTGCTGATAATTGGGAAGGGCCCTTCATACTTGCGCACCAATCCTTTGTGGACTTTGTTCCTAAAGAATTGGAGTGATGCTGGTTGGAGCTTTACCAACACCAAATTGCCAACTTTGAACTCTTGCAGTCGCCTTCCCAAGTCTGCCCACTTCTTCATCCTTTTTGCCGCCTTCTCCAAGTAAGCCCACGCAATATCTGCATTTTGATGCCACTCCTTTGCAAAATGGTAGGCTGACGGACCACTCTCAGTATACCCAATGGCCATGGTGTGCGGAGTCGACGGTTGTTGTCCGGTAATGATCTCGAAGGAGCTATTGTTGGATGTAGAGCTCCGTTGCAAGTTGTAGGAGAATTGGGCAATGTCCAATAGTTTCACCCAATCTCGTTGGTTGGCACTCACGTAGTGCCGAAGATATTGCTCCAAGAGCGAGTTTATCCTTTCAGTCTGGCCATCCATCTAGGGGTGGAGGCTTGTAGAGAAGTATAACTTTGACCCCAACAATTTAAATAGCTCGGTCCAGAATCGTCCCAAGAACAGAGCGTCTCGATCACTAATGATATTGTGCGGGACTCCCCAATACTTCACCACATCCTTCATCATCAGCTTGGCTGCCTCCTCTACGGAATAGTGTAGGGGAGCAGCAATGAAAGTTGCATACTTTGAAAACTGATCGACCACCACGAGTATCGATCTGAGTCTCCCTACAAGTGGCAAGCTTGATATGAAGTCCAATGAAATGCTCTCCCACGATCTTTCTGGTACGGGCAACGGCTCCAAAAGTCCCATCGGCTTTCATTGCTCCACCTTGTCTTGTTGGCAGGTAAGGCATGTTCAAACATATTCTTTCACATCAGTCCCCATCTTTGGCCAGTAGAAGGCCCTCTCCACAAGAGCCAACATTCTGTGAATGCCTGGGTATCCAGCCCAAAGGGAATCGTGACACTCTTTTAAGAGTTCATACCTCAAATTGTCTACTCGGGAAACATAAACCCTATTCCCTTTTGTGTAAACGAGTCCATCCTGGACCCAAAATCGTTGTGCCTTGCCTTGTTTAATGAGATGCATCAGGATAACTGCTTGGGGGTCACTATACAGTCCGTCCCTGATCCTGGAAAGGAAGTTGGAGTGCAACTGACTTGCTTGGCCTCCACCCTCCAATTGCACGGCATTCACACGCTCCACTTTCCGACTCAATGCATCAGCCATGACATTTGCCTTCTCAGGCTTATACTCCATTGCCATATCAAATTCAGCTAGGAAGTCCTGCCAACATGCCTGCTTTGGGGAGAGCTTCTTTTGAGTTTGGAAATAGCTTAGAGCGATGTTGTCCATCCTCAACACAAATCGCAATCCAAGGAGATAGTGTCGCCAAACTCGTAGACAGTGGATCACCATTGTCATCTCCTTCTCATGCACTGGATACCGCTGCTCGGTCTCGTTGAGTTTGCGGCTCTTGTAGGCCACCGGATGATCCTCCTGCATGAGTACTCCCCCAATAGCGAAGTCTGAAGCATCTGTATGGACTTCAAAAGGCTCCCCATAGTCTGGTAATTTGAGCACTGGTTCTTCTATAACAGTAGCCTTCAGATCTTGGAATGCTATTTTACATTTGTCAGACCACTTCCAAGGCTGCTCCTTCTTCAGTAACTCCGTCAGTGGAGTTGCACGCTTCGTGTACCCCGCTTTGAAGCGTCGATAGTAGTTGATGAAACCAAGGAAGGATCTCAACTCTGGCACCTTCTTTGGAGTTTGTCATTCCGCAACCACTTGCACCTTCGACTTATCCATCCGAATGGAGCCATCACCGATTCGATGCCCCAAGAATAAGATCTCAGTTTGAGCAAAGTAGCATTTCTCACTTTTCATGAATAAAGTGTTCTCCCTGAGAACCTTGAAAATTGTCCAAAGGTGTTTGACGTGCTCCTTGAGCATTTGACTGTAGATGACGATATCGTCCAAGTAGACGACCACGAACTTATCCAAATACTCCTTGAATAGTTGATTTATGAGAGTGCAGAACGTGGTCGGAGCGTTGGTTAAGCCGAAAGGCATCACCAAGAACTCAAACACTCCGTACCTGGTCACACAAGTAGTCTTCACTTCGTCGCCTTCAACAATGCGCACCTGCCAATACCCCGACCGAAGGTCGAGCTTCGAGAAATACTTTGCTTTGCCCAATTGGTCGAACAAGTTCGCGATGAGCGGGATGGGATACTTGTTCTTCACTGTCACTTTGTTAAGGGCTCGGTAGTCGATGCATAATCGGAGGCTCCCATCTTTTTTTCTTCTGGAAGAGAACTGGAGCTCCAAAAGGTGCTTTAGAGCTGCGGATGAGACCACCGCTTAGCAATTCACCTAACTGCTTTCTGAGTTCCGCCAACTCTGGCAGGGACATGCGGTAGGGTGGTCTCGTTGGAGGCTTCACTCCTGGCTCCAACTCGATGTTGTGATCAACGCCTTTGCGTGGTGGAAGAGTCTTCGGCAACTCAGGTGGCATAACATCATTGAACTCTTTCAGGACGTTCGCCACCACAGCAGGTTCTTGAATGGCCATCTCGATGAGTGGCTCTAGCTTCCCGTGTCCACCATAGCACGGGTTGTTTGGCCATTTAGCTTGATGTCCACATACATCAGCTCACTACTTCCTGCTTTTTGTAGCTTTGTCTTCATGTTCTCCCCCACTTGATCCCGCATGGCGTTCAACAAAAGCATTGCTCCCATTCGGGGTCCTTGCGACTCCTCGTCGTCGCAACTAGATTCAGAACTGCTCGAACTAAGAGCAACAGCTTTGCCCTTATTCGATCGGGGAGGATGGATGGAACCCGTCAAAGCATTGAGTGCCTGTTTTTGTGGGCACTCCCTCACCATGTGCGATCCTCCGTACAAGAAACATCCTCTAGGTTTTGAGGCCTTGCCTTTCGGGTTTGGCCCTTTGTGGGAACTCTTTTTCTTTTGTTCGCCCCTGAGCTCATTCCCTCGAGAATGTTTTGGAGGGTGATTGCCTGAAGATTGTTTCCTTCTCCTTGGGTCTTCGGAGGAAACAAAGTCGGTGAGCCTTTCTGCAACAGCAATTGCCCCGACCACATCGGTAACATTCCTTCGATTTAGCTCATGTTGAGCCCATGGCTTCAAACCATCAAGGAAGCTGAACAACTTGTCCATCTCGGTCATGTCTTGTATGTCTAGCATTAGTGTAGAAAATTGCTTCACATAGTCTTGGATGGTGGTACTGTTGGGAAATCATAGGGGGGGGGGCGACATCATATGCGCAGCGGAAGAACAAGAAAAACAAAAATCCCCGATTCCCAAAAAGATGTTCATCGTCGTGCGAAGATTGGTGCGCAAAATCCGCAAAAACACAAAACTGCGTATAGAGATTGTGTTACCTAGGGAGATCGTATATCCCTGTTTCCTTGCAGATCCTTAGGAGAGGGTGAAGGAGGTCAAGTGTCCTCCTCTCTAGCGGTGATCCACACAGCAGGGTTGCGACGACGCTCCTCAAAACTCCAGGCCTACTCTAAGGTGGATAGGGAGAGGAGAATAGGAAGGGCAAGCAAAGACTCTAGCCTATGAGGCTGTGAATCCCTCCTATTTATAGAGATCCCGTGTCAAAACCCTAATGGGTCCTTTCCCTAGTGGGTATTGGATCTGCATCCAATAAGACAAGGGCTCCGTCGGATATCTCATATCCGAACCTCTACTCATCGCAATGCCTACTATATGTGTGTGACCCTCTAGGCCCAATATCGAGCTGGCCGTGAGTCATACCTGTCAGAACTCCTTCTAACTCAATGAATTATTATCTCTGTAATAATTCACTCGACTCATCGACTACGGAAGTACTAGGCCACTACGCCGTAGTCCCCAGACGATACAGGGGAATCCAATCCATTGGACCTGTCTGTCCTCAGTTACCATGTACCTATAGTCCCTCATCCATCTAATATCCCAGAGACCGTATATCGAGCATGGTGCTGTCAGACCCATACGGTTTCTACTCGAGTCTCGCTCTAATCGGATTCTCCCAGAGAACTCTTTCTCTCTCAACCCGAATGACCCTGGCCAGGGATTTGTCTGAGCAAGAACACATGGGATATACCTCTCATGATGCCGAGAGTGGATGATCCTCTATCGACACTCAATAGCCCTCGTAAGGTCGACTACCACTCCCAATGGCCAGCTGTACTAGATCTGGGAACAGCCAAACCTATAAGTCTGGTATCAAAGAGTGGAGCACTCATACAGGACATCCTTGGTGTCTCAAGTCTAAGAACCAGATACACCACTAGGACTACGGAATCGTTGTCTGACAATAAGGCATCATCAACCATCCAGCATTCCGTAAGCGGATCAATCAGTGAACTCATTCTCCAATGAGCACCTGTACTGTATCCCTAGTGTCCCTACACGAGCAGCTATGAGACCAGCTGCATCCATCATATGGACGGGTATACAGCACACCAGTCTATCCGGTTATCACGATGTCCCTCTCGAGTAACCTATGACCGGGATTATTTAGGATATGTGTTTAAAGGTGAATCGATCTCATTATCGTGATCTCATCACGATCCGATTCCCATTGCACAAATCCAAGGACATCACAATATATATGCATTTATGCAATAGTTATAAAGTGATATACGCCAAAATATAATAAGCAAAAAAGATTATGTATCAAGTCACACGTGCCATCACTCACGTGATTGGCTTGTTGGGCACTTATGACTAGCAATCTCCCACTTGACCTAAAGCCAATCACCTATGTGTCTGATCCCCATCAGACTCCTGTGACGCTCAAAGACAAAATGAGACAACGGCTTTGTCAGTGGATCTGCAATGTTATCTTCGGATGGAACTCTTTCCATTGCTACATCTCCTCGGGTTACGATCTCTCTTATAAGCTGGAACCTCCTCAGAACACTTCTGATAAGACCCGGGTTCCCTTATTTGAGTAATCACCCCATAGTTGTCGCAATATAAGGAAGTCGACTTGTCGCTATCTGTATCGACTTCCAAATCTGTGATGAACTTCTTCACTCAGACTCCCTCCTTTGCTGCATCTGATGCAGCAATGTACTCCGCCTCTGTGGTCGAGTCAGCAGTGGTATCTTGCTTGGAACTCTTCCAGCACACTGCTCCTCCATTCAAGGTGTACACATACCCTGAATTCGACTTGCTATCATCGACATCAGACTGAAAACTTGAGTCAGTGTAGCCTTCAACCTTAAGGCTATTACCTCCATATACTAGTAAAAGATCCTTAGTCCTTCTCAAGTACTTAAGGATACACTTTACTGCTTTCCAGTGCTCCAAGCCTGGATCCGCCTGATACATGCTCGTGACACTCAGACCATGCGCTATATCAGGCCTAGTACATAGCATGGCATACATGATAGACCCTATTGCTGAGGCATAAGGTATCATATCCATGTTCGCCCTTTCTTCTGGAGTCTTTGGGGACATACTCGTAGAAAGCGATATCCCATGTCTCATCGGTATGAGACCTCTCTTGGAATTTTCCATGCCAAACCTTTTGACAATGGTTTCTATGTACCTGGACTGGGACAAGCCAAGCATCCTTTTGGATCTATCTCTATAGATTCTAATCCCCAAGATATAAGATGCTTCTCCTAAGTCCTTCATGGAGAAGTGTCTAGATAACCAAGCCTTTATTGTGGATAGCATTCCTATGTCATTCCCAATGATGAGGATGTCATCCACATATAACACCAAAAAGCTAATAGCGCTCCCACTTACCTTTCTGTATACACAAGGCTCATCTTCGTTCTTAACGAAGTCATAAGATCTGATTGCCTCATCAAATCTTATGTTCCAACTTCGGGAAGCTTGCTTTAGTCCATAAATGGATCTAAGCAACCTACACACCTTATCTGGGCAGTTCTTGGACACGAATCCCTCAGGTTGCATCATATACACCTCCTCCTCCAGGTTCCCGTTGAGGAATGCGGTTTTCACATCCATCTGCCAGATCTCATAATCATAGTGTGCTGTAATAGCCAATAGAATTCTGATGGATTTTAGCATTGCTATGGGTGAGAAGGTTTCGTCGTAGTCAACACCTTGCCTTTGACGATACCCCTTAGCCACTAGCCTTGCTTTATAGGTCTCTACCTTTCCATCTACTCTGATCTTTTTCTTAAAGATCCATTTGCAACCGATGGGTACAATACCTTCGGGCGCATCAACTAGGTTCCAAACCTTATTGGAGTACATAGAATCCATCTCAGAATTCATGGCTTCTTTCCACTTCCCGGAGTCTATACTCATAATAGCCTCCTCGTAGGTCTGAGGATCAATATCCTCTACATCCTCTGCTCTAATATGTCCCACATATCTCTCAGGAGGATGGGATACTCTATCAGACCTGCGTAAAGTTGAAACTTGTGTATTAGATACCTGAACAGACTCGGGCTGTAGAGTGGTGCTTGAGCTTGGTTCTCCAACCTCGCTCAATTCTATCATTCTCCCACTGTCTCCGTCAAGAATGTGTTCCTTCTCAAGGAACACTGCTCTCTTAGCTACAAAGACCTTTTGGTCCTCGAGATGATAGAAGTAATACCCACAAGTTTCCTTGGGGTATCCCACAAATTTACATCGCCCTGTCCTTGATTCTAACTTATCGGGGTTGTGTCTTTTAACATGGGCAGAGCAGCCCCAAATCTTAACAACCTTAAGATCAGGCTTCTTCCCTTTCCATATCTCATATGGTGTAGACACCACCGACTTAGTTGGAACTCTGTTCAGAAGGTAAGCTGCGGTTTCTAGGGCATATCCCCAGAATGAGATGGGTAGGTCAGCGAAACTCATCATGGACCGTACCATATCTAATAATGTACGATTTCTCCTTTCAGAGACACCATTGAGCTGAGGTGTATAAGGAGGTGTCCATTGGGATAATATCCCATGGTCCTTGAGGAAGTGAGTAAACTCTGTACTTAAGTACTCACCTCCTCGATCTGATCGAAGAGTTTTGATACTCTTTCCAGTCTGGTTCTCCACCTCATTCTTATACTCTCTGAATTTCTCAAAGGCCTCGGACTTGTACTTCATTAAGTACACATATTCATACCTTGAGAAATCATCAGTAAATGTAATGAAGTAGGAGTAACCTCCAATGGCATGAGTTGACATGGGTCCACATACATCACTATGTATGAGTTCCAACAACTCAGTGGCTCTCTCTCCAGTTCCACTAAATGGAGAGTTGGTCAGTTTTCCACGAATGCAAGGCTCACAAGTTGCATATGACACATAGTCGAATGGATCTAGATATCCATCATTTAGCAACTTTTGAATCCTTCTTTCATGGATGTGACCTAGCATACAATGCCATAGGTATGCACTGTTCAACTCATCTCGTTTCCTTTTGGACACATTTATATTCATGATATGTGGAGTGGTGTCTAACATAAATAAACCATTATGCAATGTTCCTTTCGTGATGATCTTATCATCTAATAATATCGAACAACCATTGTTCTCAAAAACAAATTTATATCCACTAACTGTTAAACATGAAATGGAGATAATATTTTTGATAATAGAAGGAACAAAATAACATGCATCTAATGCAATAAAAGCTCCACTAGGCAGATGTAGGGCGACCTCGCCAACAGCTAATACAGCAACTTTTGCTCCATTACCCATCTTGAGGTCCATCTCGCCTCTCTCTAGTCTCCTAGGCCTTGCCAGAACCTGCAACGAATTGCATATATGATAAGCACTACCGGTATCTAATACCCATGTGTTATCATAAGAGTCTGACAAATGGAGACTGATCATGAATGTACCTGAAGCTTCATCAAGCTTTTGTTTCGCCCTTTCTGCAAGGTACTCTTTGCAGTTTCTCTTCCAGTGCCCATCTTTACCACAGTGGAAGCACTGGCCTTTGTCCTTTGTTGGGTCTTTCTTAGCAACCTTTGCTTTACCTTGTTTGCCCTTGCCCTTTCCCTTCTTAAGGGACCTTTCTGCTTTCCTTTTCTTTCTGGTCTCACCAGTGTAGAGAACTGGCTTCTCTTTCTTAATAGTACTCTCTGCCTCACTCAACATATTGAGGAGCTCTGGGAGAGTCACCTCAAGCTTGTTCATATTAAAATTCATTATGAACTGTGAAAAGGAATCTGGTAGGGACTGAAGCACAATGTCCACACACAAGTTATCCTCTAGGACCATTCCTAGACCTGTGAGTTTCTCTATCCACTCAATCATCTTTAGGACATGGTTCTGAACCGGTGTCCCCTCAGTCATCCTAGCGCGGAAAAGGCTCTTGGATATCTTATATCGTTGAGTCCTTCCCTGTTCCTCAAACAATTTACGGACATGTAGGAGAATGGATCTGGCATCCATCTTTTCATGTTGTCTCTGTAACTCTGGAGTCATAGAGCCCAACATATAGCACTGAGCAAGAGTGGAGTCATCAATGTACTTCACGTAGCGAGCGATCTCATCCTCGCTTGCCCCTTCTTCGGGCGTAGGCATCACTGTATCAAGGACGTACACGATTTTCTCCGCTGTGAGAACAATTCTCAAGTTACGGAGCCAATCCGTATAATTTGGACCAGTGAGGCGGTTGACATCAAGTATGCCACGTAAGGGATTTGAAAACGACATTTTCTGAAAATAAAGATGTAGCAAAAATGAATAACATGCAGATTTTGCAAGAAATAAACTATCAAGATATGGACTTCTATCTTAATATGCTCCCACTATTTTACTAACGAGTCACGCGACACCCTCAGCACGTGAAACGGAAGTCTCCGGCAGACTTCTAGTGGGGATCAGGATCCAATCAGCGTCTTAGTGTAACCTCGAGGGACTCGACCAATCACACTAAGCCTAAAAGGTAGACAACTCTTGCCGATCACAACTCCTTGTGATTCCCATCCTGTTCGGCCTCCGAATCACCATGGCCTCGAGGGACTCGACCAACCATGATGCTCGGTTAAGTCAACACCTTCGTTACAAGATGAGTCTGATTTGATGATATACCCTCGAGGGACTCGACCAAGCATATCATGCCCTCAGGTCACCGGTGACATCTCTATGTCGTAAGCAAGATAGCGAATCGCGATATAGGTGAGTCTCGAGGGACTCGACCAACTCAACCTACACCGGGATTCGGTTCCTACTCATAACGATGGAAGGCCACATGGGTCAATCTAATTGCCTCACGTTTACCGACTTAATATTATCGAGAGATGTTTCTATGATTTGGTCTCCTAATATGACATGTCACACATATGCATATTTAATATATATCTACATCGCATGCAAATATATATACATATCTAGTATGTGTATAAGCAATCACACCAGATGATCATGGACCACAACCTAATATGATTAGGCCCGAGCTAGTAGGCCTAATCACTCACATCAAGATCTATGTGTGCAACGGTGCATCTCCATGCCTTGTGATCGTCCATCTCGTCCTCGTCGGTTCCGTCGACATCTTGATGCATCTCCATGCATCACGATCGTCCGTCTCGTGGGTCCCGCTATGGCATCCACGCTCCCGCTGCGCCTCCTCATGTGATTACAACTTAATCATAGGCACGCAGGCCCGACAATAAACGAGAAATATAATGGAGGTTCGCAGACCTCAATAATAATAATCACAAGTACACACATCACACGGTCCATGATCATCCGTCCACTCATCATACATCACATGTATAAATAATCATCATCATGTAGGACTACTAGATAATAATAAAAATAATAATCAACTAAACCTTTTAATTAATTAATATTTTCTGAAATCAGGGATATATAGGGAATTTCTCAATTCCTAAGGGTATTTTCGTAATTTGGACAAAAGACAGAAACTGGAATTTCTCAAATTCCGAGGGGCAAAACTGTCTTTTTCCCAAAACCCTAATTCCCTCTTTCTGCTGCCGCTGCCGCCGCCGCCACCCTGCTGGCGGCGGCCTGTGCGGCGGGGCGAGGGCGCTGCCCTCGCTTGCAGGCGGCACGCCCGCTGGCGGCGCTGCCGCTGCGGGTGGGCGCCCCCTTCGGGCGCCGCTGCCTCCGCGGGCAGTTCTACCGGCGAGGCAGCGCCCGCAGGCGGTGCTGCCTCGCTGGCGGCCGCCCCTGCGGGGTTTTTGCTCGTGGGAGCAGCGGCCACAGGCGCCGCTGCCCTGCGGTGCCTCAGCCCGCGCTGCTGCCCCGCGGCGCCTCTGCCCGCGGCGCTGCCCTGCGGTGCCTCAGCCCGCGCTGCCAGCCCCGCCGGCCGCAAGCCTACTGCAAGCAGGCCGCCGGCCGGCTGCTGCAGGCACAGCGCTTGCGCATGCGCCGGCGCTGTGCTGCCTGGCTGCGGCTGCTGATGCCGCTGCAGGTGGCTGCAGGCATGCAGATCGAGGGCAGCAACTGTTGCTGCCCTTCCTCGCTTTTGCGTCAACGATTTTGACGTCAATATTCTTCCTAAACACAACACACGCAGTTCAAAACCAATCATTCGCACGAACAACCTGGCTCTGATACCACTGTTGGGAAATCATAGGGGGGGGCGACATCATATGCGCAGCGGAAGAACAAGAAAAACAAAAATCCCCGATTCCCAAAAAGATGTTCATCGTCGTGCGAAGATTGGTGCGCAAAATCCGCAAAAACACAAAACTGCGTATAGAGATTGTGTTACCTAGGGAGATCGTATATCCCTGTTTCCTTGCAGATCCTTAGGAGAGGGTGAAGGAAGTCAAGCGTCCTCCTCTCTAGCGGTGATCCACACAGCAGGGTTGCGACGACGCTCCTCAAAACTCTAGGCCTACTCTAAGGTGGAGAGGGAGAGGAGAATAGGAAGGGCAAGCAAAGACTCTAGCCTATGAGGCTGTGAATCCCTCCTATTTATAGAGATCCCGTGTCAAAACCCTAATGGGTCCTTTCCCTAGTGGGTATTGGATCTGCATCCAATAAGACAAGGGCTCCGTCGGATATCTCATATCCGAACCTCTACTCATCGCAATGCCTACCATATGTGTGTGACCCTCTAGGCCCAATATCGTGCTGGCCGTGAGTCATACCTGTTAGAACTCCTTCTAACTCAGTGAATTATTATCTCTGTAATAATTCACTCGACTCATCGACTACGGAAGTACTAGGCCACTACGCCGTAGTCCCCAGACGATACAGGGGAATCCAATCCATTGGACCTGTCTGTCCTCAGTTACCATGTACCTATAGTCCCTCATCCATCTAATATCCCAGAGACCGTATATCGAGCATGGTGCTGTCAGACCCATACGGTTTCTACTCGAGTCTCGCTCTAATCGGATTCTCCCAGAGAACTCTTTCTCTCTCAACCCGAATGACCCTGGCCAGGGATTTGTCTGAGCAAGAACACATGGGATATACCTCTCATGATGCCGAGAGTGGATGATCCTCTATCGACACTCAATAGCCCTCGTAAGGTCGACTACCACTCCCAATGGCCAGTTGTACTAGATCTGGGAACAGCCAAACCTATAAGTCTGGTATCAAAGAGTGGAGCACTCATACAGGACATCCTTGGTGTCTCAAGTCTAAGAACCAGATACACCACTAGGACTACGGAATCGTTGTCTGACAATAAGGCATCATCAACCATCCAGCATTCCGTAAGCGGATCAATCAGTGAACTCATTCTCCAATGAGCACCTGTACTGTATCCCTAGTGTCCCTACACGAGCAGCTATGAGACCAGCTGCATCCATCATATGGACGGGTATACAGCACACCAGTTTATCCGGTTATCACGATGTCCCTCTCGAGTAACCTATGACCGGGATTATTTAGGATATGTGTTTAAAGGTGAATCGATCTCATTATCGTGATCTCATCACGATCCGATTCCCATTGCACAAATCCAAGGACATCACAATATATATGCATTTATGCAATAGTTATAAAGTGATATACGCCAAAATATAATAAGCAAAAAAGATTATGTATCAAGTCACACGTGCCATCACTCACGTGATTGGCTTGTTGGGCACTTATGACTAGCAGGTACTTTGGCGGAGTTGTCTCAACTTCCTTCTTGCGACGAACTCTATGTTCTCCAGCAGGAACTGAATTCTTAACTCCCGCTTCAAGTCCTCCCATGTGTCGACTCGACATCGACCTTATTGGATCTCCTCCCAACGGGTTCGCCACCAAAGTTTCGCATCTCCGTTCAGATACATAGTTGCTATAGAAACTTTGGTATCTTCAGAATCGGGCCTCGTAGCTTGAAAGTATTGTTCCATGTCGAACAGAAAGTTCTCGAGCTCTTTGGCATCTCTGGCCTCTCCATATCCATGAGGCTCGGGTGCCCTCAAATTTTGTGGCGGTGCAACGCGGGTGTTGCTTCCTCCCGCATTTAGTGCTCTAGCGAGCATAGTCACCCTTGAAGTGAGTTCCGCCACAACTTCCTATAGGTGTTGCACGGAGTCTTTGGTGTCATCTGACAGTCGGTCGACTAGGGCCTCGACCTTGTCGATCCTAGACTCCACTTCCTCTTGTGAGCTCTCTATCCCGACATGCCTTTGTTGGCCATGGTAGAGTTCCTCCACGCTCGCTTCAAGAACATCCAGGCGGGTTTTCGCCGTTGTGAGTCTCTCCTTGTGACTCTTTTTCCCCTTTGGTGCTCCAAATTGCACCTCCTCCGCTCGCGGAGAGTAGCCAACTTCTTGCTCATCATGTTCGCTGTCGCGCTCCTCTTGAGCAGCTCCAAAGCCTGAGAGCAAGTGTGCACATGCAGCCCACCTGTGGTTGCTTGGGGTAAGGGTCCGGCTTGCCCCGTCTTGCTTTATTTGCCATGATGCTTTGCCATGGCGAAGTTGCAGAGTTCCTTTGCTGCTCGCTTGAAGTGCTTGCCCGCTTTGATACCACAATATCACGGCCTTAGCTGGAATTGCCTAAGGCATGAGGTATCCTTGCGGCCAAGACGCGAACTTAGCTTGCGTTGCCTAAGTCACGCTTCGCCCTTGTGATATTGCTCCGCAAAGATCAGCCCACTTGCAACCTCTCGTAGGTCCCGAAGGACCTGTAAAAGAGAAAGTTGATTAGTTCGAAAGAACGAGCAACAAACAAGTCCCGAAGTCTCGCGAAAAGGGGAAGCTTTACAAGCAATTCAGCGAGCACCTTGCGTACATAAGAGAAAAGGGGGAGAAGGGGAAAACAAGGGCTTTAGAAGGTTGAAGGAACAGCTGCAAGCCCACAAATAGCTGCTCATCGAGTCCCGAGCGCGACAATAAGTTTCCGTCAAGGCAACGTGCGAACTTGCGAATGAGTGTACAACGCCTGGTACTATACCGAAGCCCCATCAAGCCCTGTGCCACTCGGGGGGTTCAAAGGGGCTGAGATGACCGACATTTTGGTGAGCGAAGGCAGATTCCAGAAATCAGCCTGCGGTACGCGAAAACGGAGCTGTTTTAGGCTGTTTTGGGGCTATTTTGCTCGGTTCAGTGAGCGGTCGCTTTGTAACGCTGCAGCTTGTTCGAACTTACATTTTTATAAGCAAAATGACTCAAAACCAAGGCAAAACAGGCTGTCAAGTAACTGTATATGTAGATGAGAGCGACGAACGGTTCGTTGAACAGAGTTATTGTGGGTGCACGACGACCATTCGTGACAAGATGGTGTTATCACTATGAGTCAAGTAACAAGCAGTTTGTTGAATGAGAAGTTGAGAAAAAAGAGTTCAGCAACATCTCAGAATGATCCACAGGCAATTATCTCAGAGAACAGAGGAAGGTCAAAGTCTAGAAATAGTTCATGCATGAGTAGGAGCAAGTCAAGATCAAGAATAGAGGAAGGTCAAAGTCTAAAAATAGTTATTATCCTAATAACTAGTAGTTATAAGGACTGATGAATATTCTATGATAAAAAAAAGATAAATTTCTATACTAATGATTAATTTGATCAAATTGATTTCATATTTGGAGATTGGTTCAAGAAATCTGATAAGATTGGTTTGGATTGCATGGCTTATAATTCAGAAAATCTAGAAAAAACTAAACGCAACAACAACATCGAAGGAGATTACATCAAGTTTTAAGACTTTCTATAATATTTATTTTTATAAAGTTTAATTTAGGGGGGGCTGCTGGAATATTAAATCAAACGTTATAATTAGATAGAATTTTAGTTTAGAAAGTCAAGTCAAGATAGGAGTTCGTATCATCATTGTAGTCAAAGTCTTAAGTTTACCTCTTTATAAATATGGATGCATGTAATGTTTTAGGAATACAACAAAGAGAAAAGATAAATTAAAGCAAAGGCTTAGAGATTATGAGATATTATAAAGTTTTAATATTCAATATGAGCTTTTAGTTTCGAAGTCTCCTCTATTCTACTTTATTCTTTTTTATGATTTCTAACACGTGAGAGAGTAGAGGGTGCTTGGTTTTATACTGCCAAATCTTACACACATTAAATTATAATAAAAATATCAATAGAAGTATAAATAAATTATATATATTACCCTTACTTAGTGATATAATTTGTAATATCCATACTTTATAAATATGATAAACAACATTATCATGTTTTTGACTTTTAAAGTTGAAGTACATCTTTTTCAAAAATATTATTTTTTGTGTTCTAGGAAATGTTGGTTGAGCATGCATAAGAATTAATATTTAGTTTAAGTATATTTATAACAAAAAAGGTATGGTCCTTAGTGCAATAGGCTTTTATGTGCTAGCGAATATGAGTATGAAGTTAAGTTATGATAATAAACATATGACTACAAGTGATGATTGAATTGCAATCAAACTTAAGTAAATCTTAGGTTGAATTAGTTTAAAAATAATTAAAGTAAGAAAGCTTAAATTTGAAACATTATATATGTAGAGGATAATAAGCTATTTAATTATGGATGGAGTAATGAAAATTTAAATAAAAATATAAATCAAAGAAGTGTGTTATACTAAAAATATTGAGATATATAGGTGAGATTAAAAAATGAGTTTAGGCCCAAAATATCATTATGGTCAGACCAAATTAGACTCTACTAAAGTTACTAAAACCTTATAATTTAATTAATGAAAGAAAAAATAAATAAAAACTTAAAATAAGGTCCAATGGGATTGAACTATAGACCTCATGCTAACCTCTTAAGCACATCTACTTTATTGTAGCTTTATTCTCTTTATCTACCTAATAACTGACAACCTTTTCTCACATTCTTCATCTATTCTCTTAGTTTTTCTCAGGGAAAATAGGAAACCTCAGCTCTAGGAAAGTTTAAGGTAAGAAAAACAAAATACTTCCCTTGCTATACATAGGATTTCGGCATTATAGATTATAGATTGATGTTTCAACTACCTTTTAGTAACACGAACTTTGATTTTATAGTTAATTTTTAGATATATATTTTATACTTCTTATTGTTCTAAGTCCTCTAGTATTACATTAATATGAGATTGGTGCATAGAATTATGAGTGCCTCAATCTGAGATACTTAAAATCTCTTATTTTATGAAAAGAGGTTTTATTCGAGCTAAATTGACCCCCTTAGGAATATTATTAGGTATTATCCTTTTGATATATTTTAAACGGTTCCCTCAAAATTTTGTAGGATTTAGAATTGAGTAAGTATCCCTTCTATGCACTAAGATATGAGGTTTATAAGTTTAAATAGTTCTAACCCGGTTTCTGCATAACATAATATAGTTTAGTTTTATATCTCTCATAGGTTACTATGAATATTTCATGATAATTCAAGATAATTTGGTTATTTAAAATAGCGAAGTAAATTTTTTTCACTAAATTGTGTGATAGTTTGAGTGATACCAACTAGTTCTTTGATTATAGAGTGAATTGTGAAAAAAGATTAATAGCAGAATTTAGATAAATTTATAGATTGAGTATAATATATTTTATTTAGGATTTTATGAAAAAATATTTAATTTATTGTTATGAGTTATTATAAATCAATAGTTCAAGAGATAAGGTTTTCAATTAAAGTATCTCATGACCTTATTATGCTCCTAATTTTTAGGTGTATCACTCCCTAGCATAATTAAGCATCGAGGAATGTGGCGTTTCACTAACATCCTTACTTTTTAGTTAAATTAGGTAAGCATAAGTTTAATTTATTGCATTATAGTGGTCTTATAAATTATCATATTCATAACATATTTTGGAAAAATATGTTCTTAATGATATAATTATCATTAGCTAGACATGAGCTAAATATGAATTTCTTAATGATATAATTATCACTAGCCAGATATGAGCAAAATATAAATGTATATATTTTGTAAGCATAAAAAATATACGAATTTGAGATAAAAAATATATTGTACCTATGTATAACTAATGATATACGGTGCGAAAGTGCATATGCTTTCTATGACGTGCGTTGTTAGATTACACAGATATATTACGACATTCAATGCATATATATGTTATAACATACGTTGTGGGAATCTACATATATATTAAGATGTGCGGCGTGCGAGTGCACATATATATTATGACGTATGGTGTGCGGAAGTGCATACATATATTATGATATAGGGTATAGAAGTCTATGAATTTGCTATGTTTCTTTCATGTGCGGAAGGCGATCAAGAACCAAGCCTGCCTTCTGCCCTGCTCGTCTCCCTCTTCGTCTTCTCCCGACCAAGGTTGTTTCTCCTTCTCTCGCGCGCAAGTTGGCTGGCGGAATTCGATCAAGAAGGATCAACAATGAAGCTCTCCGTTCTCCCTGCTCATCTCGCTCTTTGGCTTCGTCTTCGTCTTCGTCTTCCTTTGCCTGCGCCTGCAAGCCTCCTCCGCTGCCTCATCCGGATCCCTGTCCGAGTGCGATGGCGGCCATGCTAATGGGTCCCATCTAAAGCTGGTGGGATAATTCATCAGGCACGAATCTCAAAGATAACATGACGTTGCTTCTTACATAGGGCCTCACCGCACGCTCTCTCACTCGTACGCTTTCTATGCGGAAGGCGGTCAAGAACGAAACCGCTAACCTCCCCCACGACAGCTATATATCCTCTCTCTCTCTCTGGCGGAAGGTGATCAAGAAGGAAGTCTGTCTTCTCTCGGCGACGATTATTTCTCCTCTCTCGCTCTCCTCTGTCAATCTCGTTGGCTAGCGAAAGGCGATCAAGAACCTAGCCCGTCTTCTCCCCCGCTCGTCTTCGTCTTCTCCCTGCCGAGGTTGTTTCTCCTTCTCTCGCGTGCGCGTTGGCCGGCGGAATTGGATCAAGAATGAAGCTCTCCTTCTCCCCGCTCGTCTCCCTCTTCGGCTTCGTCTTCCAATGCCTGCGCCTTCAAGCCTGCTCCACTAGAATGCTTCCTCCTCCGGATCCCTGTCCGAGTGCGATGGCGGCCATGCGATTTTGCTTGCCCCACTTGGCGAAGTCGCCTCCTCTGTTCTGGCACGCCTACCCTGCCCCGACCTTACAATGCTGCGCGGCCTTCTCCGCCGCCATCGAAGGTCCCGAGGCCGCCTGCCTATGCCTTCTGGTCCATCAGAAAGCATTCTTGGGGAAGCCGATCGACGCTTCACGCCTCTTCTCCCTCCCCGCCGCCTGCGGGAACCCGGTCGACGCCTTCGCCACTGAGATCTGCCAAGATTCTGCTCCTCGTGCATCTCCGACTCCTCCCGCTGCCGCTCCGGCCTCCCGTTTTAACCTCAGGTTAACATTAACAATTTATTTGCCCGCATCTGTAGTTGTCATTCTTGTTTTGGCGATATTGATTGCTCGTTTCTGGAACTCTTGTGCCGAATTGTTTGTGTGCTTTCGGGTTGATTCTAAATCTTGATTCTTAGGTGCTGGTTGCATTTGATGTCTTTTTTGTAGTCGCTGGTCTCTGCTTTCGAGTTCTTTCTTCTTGTGTTCTTCCGTTGGGATCTTGCATGTGTCTTCGAAAACGTACACTGGTTTCTTGGATTCTAGATTCTGCATGGGTTCTTTAATTCGCTACTACACTAGTTTCTTGGTTCCTTCTTTCTTCCGTTTGTTTTTTCAGTTGCATGCATAATCGTCTTCTTTGCTCATGATGTTTCTTTGTTCATGGTATTCGGCTGCATGATCTCGTTGGACACACTCTCTTCATACATTCTAGAGTTTGCATCGTGTCTTGGTTTTCTCGGAGTTTATTGTAGCCATATTAGAAATTTCTAAATGAGTAACTTCTTCGGCGTAATCATTCAGGAGGACCACAATCGATGTATCATTTGGGTCGACCCTCTTTATTTCTTTGCGCCGTCATTTATGAGCAAACTCATTATAAGTTTCATTATTTCTTTCTCATATTATTTTTTTTGAAGAATTATCATACCAGTTTTGTGTTGGTTTTACATTGGATACACATGAATGTTGATTCTACTCGAACTTTATTTTCATCGTAAATCGCATTATTCGTTTTGAGTTTGACAAACATATAAGCAAGTGGAATTCTTTTTTGGAGTTGATTTGAGATGGAGCATCAAGTAAGGGCCTAGCTCGGGCTGTGAGCTTTTCTTTCTTTTTTTTTTCCTTTACCAGACCCGGGTTGTGGGTAAAGAAATCGGTTGAGCCTCCCCTTGGGTAGGCTCACGGAGGGTTTTTTCACCCTAACTTTTCTGGTTAGGGTTTTTCCCTCCAACGAGGTTTTGCCTTGATCTATTATTCGATCGAGGATTTCCTCGGATTAAAAATTGCATATTACAAATAATATGGATCGAAAGAAATTCTATCATTTGCATACAAATATTGTGGCTTCCTAATGAATTCATTATATAGAAATAAATATTTTCTAAACATATGAGATGTCTAAAGTATTTAGAGTCGACTTCTTAAAGCATGAAAAATGGCTTGAATATATGTAATAATATATTTATAATTTGAAAATTATTTTCTGTGATCTATGGCTATGGTTACTTCTAATTTGTACAAAAAAAAAAAAATACAAATTCCTTATCTTACCAAAGCAAAATATTTTCTTGCAACAATAACTTTAACTATTATTTGGCGAAGCAAGTTTAAACTTTAATACTAATCTAAGATGCCATCCACCTTCAACAACATGATCATCTACCCATGAAGAATTAATAGTTAAAGTCAACTAAGAACTCTCATGCATACCTTGTGTATCCCATACCTATCCAGTGCTACTTGTGCATCCATTTTACATGACAAACTTTCAACAGGAGAACGACGAAAACTAAAAATTTAAGATAGACACGTCCGTCCGTTAAACAATAAAATCAACCATAACTATTTAATTTGGTAGAATAAGGTTACAACTTTGACAAGCAAATCATTCCCTAAGAAAAGTATGTGTTCCCTCTATGTAACGGGGTTAGTTGGAATTGCCTAAGTCGTGTGGCACCCTTGCGGTAAATGATGGGGATATAAACAGTAATAACCTTTATATAGGAACAAATATTAGAAGACCAAAATACGCAGCGGAATAAAATGGAAACACAATCAAATAGATCACCAAGATATACGTGGAAAACCCCTTCAATGTGAAGGGTAAAAACCACGGGACAAACTAGAGATAATCCACTATGAGAATAATGAATGTACAAATCTCAATCTCTTGCCCAAAACCCTAGCAACAACCACAAGAGAATAACTAGGATACAAGGATCACGTCACTGCCCACAATATCTAAAACCTCCCAAGTAATCACAGCAAGAGCCTACTGTAGATTTGATATAACATGAGATGAGAACACTACTAGATGTTTGAGAACAGTCTCTCTGCGTTGTCCTTGTCTTCTTCACTTTCTTTCTCTTCCTTTTTTGCCTTGTTCTCCTTCTTCTCTTTGGAATCTCGTGGCTCCAAAGATTTGCCTCGTTGCTGCCTTTTTATAGCTTTAATCTGCCTCTAAAACGCAGCCACCACACCCCTCTAATCTTAATTAGGGTTAGGTTAAGAGGGGGTGTGGGCTGTGGGCTGATAAAGCCCACATGGGCTGAATATGGGCCATCAGCCCAACAACCTCCCCCTTTAGCCCGTAAGGGAGGCTGTCCCATGACTCCTCAATGTGAAGCCATACCGACCAATTGTCGGCATATCTCCTATCTTTCTTTTGGTAAGGTCTTCATCAACATGTCTGCTCCGTTGTCATCTGTATGAATTTTCTGAAGCTGCAACTGCTTCTCTTCAAATACATTTCGAATCCAGTGGTATCTGACATCTATATGCTTTGACTTGGAACGAAACATTGGGTTCTTACACAAATGGATGACACTCTAGCTATTACAATGCACCACATAATTTTTCTGTTTCAACCCCAATTCTTGTAAGAATTCTTTCATCCATAACATTTCTTTGCATACCTCTGTAGCAGCAATATATTCTGCTTCTGTGGTGGAGAGAGCAATACACCTTTGTAACCTGGATTGTCATGACACAGCTCCCCCTGCAAAAGTAAGTACATAACCTGAAGTAGACTTCCTCGTATCTATATCTCTTACCATATCTGCATCTGTGTAACTTGTTAACACAGGTGGTTCACCTCCAAAGCTTAAACAAACCTTAGAGCTCCCTCTGAGATATCTAAAAATCCACTTCACTACTGCCCAGTGCTTTTTGCTTGGATTTGCAAGAAATCTACTAGTAACACCCACTGCATATGCGATGTCCGGCCTCGTACATACCATTGCATACATTAAACTTCCAATTGCTGAAGCATAAGGAACCTTTTGCATTTTCTCCTTCTCCTCATCACTTGACGGACTCTGTTCTGAGCACAACTTGAAGTGACATGCAAGAGGAGAACCAACTGGCTTAGCATTGCTCATACTGAATCTTTCCAATACCTTCTCGATGTATTTCTCCTGTGACAACCAAATCTTCTTGTTTTTCCTATCACGAGAAATCTGCATGCCTAGTATTTGCTTTGCTGGCCTCATGTCCTTCATTGCAAAAGACTCACTCAGTTCCTTTTTCAACCTGTCAATTTTAGACATATCTTTCCCAAGAATAAGCATGTCATCAACATAAAGTAAGAGAATAATAAAATCCTCACCAAACCATTTGATGTACACACAATGATCTGAAGTCGTTCTTTTGTATCAATTTTCTGTCATAAATGAATCAAACTTTCTGTATCATTGTCTTGGAGCTTGCTTTAGCCCATATAAACTCTTCTTCAACTTGCAGACAAAATTATCTTTACCTTTGACTTTGAAGCCTTCTGGTTGCTCCATATAAATTTCCTCCTCCAAATCACCATGAAGGAAACCTGTCTTCACATCTAACTGCTCAACCTCCAAGTCCTGGCTAGCAGCAATACCAAGAGCAACACGAATAGAAGATATTTTAACAACAGGAGAAAATATCTCTTCAAAGTCAATACCTTTCTTTTGACCAAAGTCTTTCACAACCAATCTAGCTTTGTACTTTGGTTGAGAACAATATTCTTGAGTCTTCAACCTAAAAACCCACTTGTTCTTCAAGGCCTTCATTCCATTTGGTAGCAGCACCAAATTATAAGTGTGGTTCTTCTGAAGAGCATCCATCTCTTCCTACATAGCAACTAACCACTTCTCTTTTTGCTCACTCTCAATTGCTTCCTGGTAACTCTCTGGTTCACTTGCATCAATAAGCATCATATACTCATCTGTAGAGTATCTTCTGGAAGGTTGACGTTGTCTAGAAGATCTTCTCAATTGAGGTTCTGCGGGAACTTGCTCTCCTACTTCTTCTTGCTCAACATGTCCTGCAGGTAAATCAACATCAGGCTCTACACTATTTTCCTACACATCTCCCCCATCACCCTGATATACTGGAGGAATAACTGGGTCACAATCTGCTAATCCTTCTATAGAAGTCTTGGCTGGTGCCTTCTTCTTCAAATCCTCAAAGGTTTGATCCTCAAAGAAGACCACATCTCTGCTCCTGAACACCTTCTGCTTTTCTGGATCCCAAAGCCTATAACCAAACTGATCATGTGAGTAACCAAGAAAAATACATTCTTTAGACTTACCATCCAGCATGGACCTCTCATTTTCTGGAACATGTGCAAATGCACGACAACCAAATACTCTCAAATGTCTATAGGAAACATTTTTCTCTAACCATACATGCTCTGCAACATCACCATCTAGGGCTGTACATGGTGATAAGTTGATCACATCAACTACAGTCCTCAAAGCCTCATCCCAAAACCTTTTAGGTAGCTTGGCCTGTGAAAGCATACATCTGATCTTTTCCATGATGGTGCGGTTCATCCTCTCTGCAATTGCATTATGTTGAGGTGTACCAGGAACTGTCATCTTATGTTGGATCCCATGTGACATGCAATAGTCATTAAACAATCCCGTATACTCACCACCATTATCTGATCTTATGCATTTCAATTTCCTTTCTGTCTCCCTTTCAACCTTGGCATGAAACTCTTTGAAGACATTAATAACCTGATCTTTGGTCTTCAAAGCATAAGCCCAAACTTTCCTCGAAAAATCATCTATAAAAGTGACAAAATAAAGTGCACCACTTATACCAAGAACATCAACAGATCCACCAAGAGTTTTTGTCCTCAAAGGACCACATACATCTGTATAAACATGGTCTAAGACATGCATTTTTCTAGACAAAGCAGCACTAGCAAATGAAACTCTATATTGTTTACCAGCCAAACAATCAATACAAGGGTTCAGATGTATACCTCTGAGATATGGTAATACCTCTCTCTTGGAAAGAGCTTGCAGCCCCTTCTCGCTCATGTGTCCCAATCGCCTATGCCACAACTCCATACTGAAGTCTTTCTCTGTAGCATTTAACTGCTCACCATAAGCTTTAGCTTGCAACCTGTACAAAGTATGGCATTTCTTTCCACTAGCTATAACAAGAGAACCCTTACTGAGCTTCCAATGCCCTCTGTGAAATCTGCTTTCATACTCTTCATTATCTAGTCTTCCAACTGAAATTAAATTCAGCCTCAAGTCAACCACATGCCTTACATCCTTAAGTACCAACTTGCAGCCAAGGTTAGTCTTTAAATGGATATCACCCATACCAATGATGTCTGCTGTGCCATAGTTGCCCATCTTGACAACACCAAAGTTTCCAGACCTGTATGTAGCAAAAAACTCCCTCCGAGGTGTAGTATGATAAGAAGCACCTGTGTCAATCACCCACTCAAGATCCTGACACACACAAGAAAAAATATCATCAGAAGGAGACAAAATCAAATAATCACCACCCTGCACTATAGCTGTAGTATTATCCTTTGACTCTGTAGACTCCACTTCTTTTCTCTTTTTTTTGTTCTTCTTAGGTTGCTTACATTGGTTCTTGTAATATCCTTTCTCACCACAGTTATAATAAACAATATCTTTTCTTGATCTTGACTTGCTCCTACCCATACGTGAACTACTTCTAGACTTTGACCTTCCTCTATTCTCTGAGATAAGTGCCTGTGAATCATTCTGAGATGTTGTTGAACTCTTTCTTCTCAACTCCTCATTCAACAAACTGCTTGTTACTTGACTCATAGTGACAATACCATCTGGTGCAGAATTACTGAGGGAAACCACTAGTGTCTCCTAACTTTCTGGTAATGAACTGAGAAGTAACAATGCCTGCAACTCATCATCAAGAGACATTTTCATAGAGGATAACTAGTTAGTAATACTCTGCATTTCATTCAAATGCTCAGCAATAGAATCACCCTCTCTATATTTTAGGTTCACAAGTTTTCTGATCAAAAAAGCTTTGTTGCCAGTTGTTTTTCTTTAATAGAGACTTTCCAATTTTTTCCAAAGAGAATATATAGAAATTTCAGTAGAAACATGGTGAAAGACACTATCATCAAGCCACTGTCTAATAAACCTAATTGTTTTTCAATCTAACCTCTTCTACTCATCATCTGTCATAGTTGTAGGTTTTGCACTATCCCCCTGCAAAGGTCCATACAAATCTTTGCAATACAAGAGATCTTCCATTCTTGGTTTCCATATCATCCAATGATTTCCATTCAAACTAATCATGCGAGAAATATTACTGGCCTCCATGTTCACATACAAAAATTAAATCACCAAAACCCCACTCTGATACTAGTTGATGGGGATATAAACAGGAATAACCTTTGTATAGGAACAAATACTAGAAGACCAAAATACGCAGAGGAATAAAATGGAAACACAATCAAACATATCACCAAGATATACGTGGAAAACCCCTTCAATGTGAAGGGTAAAAACCATGGGGCAAACTAGAGATAATCCACTATGAGAATAATGAATGTACAAATCTCAATCTCTTGCCCAAAACCGTAGCAACAACCACAAGAGAATAACTGGGATACAAGGATCACGTCACTACCCACAATATCTAAAACCTCCCAATTAATCACAGCAAGAGCCTACTGTAGATTTGATATAACCTGAGATGAGAACACTGCTAGAGGTTTGAGAACAGTCTCTCTGCGTTGTCCTTGTCTTCTTCCCTTTCTTTCTCTTCCTTTTCTGCCTTGTTCTCCTTCTTCTCTTTGGAATCTCGTGGCTCCAAAGATCTGCCTCGTTGCTGCCTTTTCATAGCTTTAATCTACCTCTAAAACACAGCCACCACACCCCTCTAATCTTAATTAGGGTTAGGTTAAGAGGGGGTGTGGGCTGTGGGCTGATAAAGCCCACATGGGCTGAATATAGGCCATCAGCCCAATAGTAAAGATACAAATTTAGCTTGAGTTGCCTAAGTCGCGAGGCATCCTTACAGCAAAGACGCTAACTTAGCTTGCGTTGCCTAAGTCACTCTTTGCACTTGTGATTTGCGTCTACAAATATTAGCCCACTTGCAACCTCTCGCAGGTCCCGAAGGACCTGTAAGAGAGAAAGTTGATTAGTTCGAAGAATGAACGACGAATAAGTCTCGACGTCTCGCGAAAAGGGGAAGCTTTACAAGCAATTCAGCGAGCACCTTGCATGCATAAGAGAAAAGAGAGAGGGGGGGAAAACAAAGACTTTAAAATGTTGAACGAATAGCTATAAATCTACAAACAGCTGGTCACCAGGTGCCGGGCACGATAACAAGTTCCCGTCAAGGTAACGTGCGAACTTGTGAAAGATTATTTAATGCACGATAACAAGTTCCCGTCAAGGTAACGTGCGAGCAGTAAAAATTGTATATTACTTATATATATGAACACACATGTATCAATCAATATAAGAAATATACATGCATTTATCAGTAACCTAGCTTCCAAATTTAGATAATAATGACATATACAAATTTTCTTCTCAGACATCTAAATATACACATGAAGCATAATGATAAGACTTCTTTCAATAAGTGATTTATTAACATGCCATTCAACATTAACCCATCCAACACTAAACCCAAAAAAAAATAAAGATTAAATGCTTATCTAAGTCTGTTAAAATAATATCACCTTGACTGAAAACGATGTCAGTTAGGTGTTGCTAGCACTTATCTTATCTCTTCAAGGGCCTTTACTAGGTCCTACTAGAGAAAGAAAACAAACCTGTTAGAGGGAAAAATCAAATCTATTAGAGTGACAAGTAAGCTTGTTTAGAGAAAGAAATAGAGCTATAGAGAGGGCCTCTAGAGAGAAAAATAGGGCTATTAGAGAGAAAAATAGTAGAGAGAGAAATTTCAAAAAGTGAAAAGAATCTAAGGAAAGAGAAAATCCGAAGAGAAGAATTGCTCACAACATTGATGAGAAGTAGATATGATTGCGGCAATCTATCAAACAACTAAAGATATCAATATTAAGAGTTCAATTGATAAATCATATTATAATTATAATATCTGACCAATGTAAAACACAAACATAACATGTCAAAAATTTATACACAAAATATGCTCACATGTCATCATCCATATCTATACTATCTTGGGCTTGCATGTACTCACTTCTCTACCCAATAACTTGGGAGGAATTTTAGTATCCTTACTTACAAATTAGGGTTTATAGTGAGTAATCACTCAATAAGCATAAGTCTATATAGCCTTATTTGAGTATGTATCATATCATATATATACAATATTTCAAGATCATTGACATAAGACACTTAACGATAGACATCACATCATGTGACGTATACAGCATGCATAACCCTACAACATAGTATATGCACAATAAGGAGGTAAAATTTTATGTTAAAATAATTCAAATACTTGTTCGCATATGTAGGAAATATATCAAATCCATATATTTCTACACCTCAAATTATAACATACAAGGGCACTCCCACATCATACATTATCGTAATAATATATACGAGCACTCTTACATCACACATCATTATATATACGAGTAGTCTCACACTGCACGTCATAATATATATATATATATATATATACTTATACACTACACATAATATCATATATGTGCATTATACGTCATAACATATCAATGCACTCCTACAATATATATTATGGAAAACACATGTACTTTCACATCACACATCATAATATATACATATACACAAGATATTTTTATCATAATTAATATATTTTTATGCTTACAAAATTTATACATTAACATTTAGCTCGTGATGATCTTATCGATCGAAACATGCTTTCTAAAATTTGTTATGTATACGATAATTTACAAGATCACTGTTTTATAGCGAATTAAACTTATACTTACCTGATTGAACTCAAAAATAAAGATGCCTTTGAAAGATCATGTTTCTTATTGATCGAGTATGTCGGAGAGTGATACACTTATCAAATTAGGAGCTTATATAAAGACACGAGATGTCTTAATTAAGAACCATACCTCTTGAATTAGTGTTTTATGAAAATTCATAGCAATAATTCATAAAAACATATTTGATAAAATCTCTTATAAAAGAAAATATGCTCAATCTAAAAATTCATTTAAATTTTATCACCAATTTTTTAATAATTCACTCTATAAACATCGTATGATTATGAAGAATTTGTTTTCTCACTATTCGGACTGACTAAACTATCCTCATAATTTAACTACCAACAACTTAAAGAAAGGGCTATGACTATCTGAATTTATAAATCTCATATCTTAGTGTACGGAGGTGGTATTTTTTCAATTCCAAATATCACAAAATTATAAGAGAAAATTTTTAAAATATTTCAAAAGAACAAAGCCTAATCATATTCTTCAAGGGTCAATTCAACTCGAAAAGAATCCCTTCTTAGAAAATTAGATATTCTAACTATCTTAAATTTGGAAAATAATAACTCTATGCACCAATCTCAGATTAAACATATACTCAAGCCTTTCGAATCATAAAATATTTATATAAAATATATCCAAAAATTAAAGATAAATTTGAAGTCTAGATTACTCAAAAGCATTTGAAAATATCAACCTATAATGTATAAAACTGAAACCCTAAGTATAGTAAGGGAAGATTTGGGGTTTTTCTTATCTCAATCTTTCTTAGAACTTGGGTTTCTTGACCACCGTAAGAAAAGTTAAGAGAATAGCTGAAGAAAGAAATAAAAGGTCATGAGTTATTAGGTTAGTAAAGAGAATGAGGTCAAATAAGGTAGAGGTGCTTCAAAGTTATCTTGAAGGTAATGGTTAAATCCCATTTGACCTTATTTCATGGTTTTTTTTTTCATTTACTAATATAATTTTAATATTGTAGCAACTTCAATTGAGTTTAATTTAATTTGACAAAGATGATATTTTTGGTCTAAAATCTTCTTTTTATCTTAGTTAAGCATCTCAACATTTGGTATAATACTCCTATTTGATTTTCGTCATCATTAATTTAAGCCTTGAGATTCACTAAAAGCCGATTAAAATTCAACCACCACTTCTAGTCACAATTTGCATGATTATTACCATAACATATTCTCGTATTCAAGTTCGCTAGTATAGTTTAACTTGTTATACTATACTTAACATAAATATTAATGTTTATGCATTCTTAATCAATATTTCATAAAATTCTAAGAATTTATTTTTTGAAAATATGTACTTCAAACTAAAAAGCTGAAAATATGAGCATGTCATTTATAAATTTTATGAAGCATAGATATCACAAACAATATCACTAAGTGAGGGTAACATATACATATTATTTGTGCTTCTATTAACATACTTGTAATAGTTCAAAGTGTATGAGAATCAGACACTGAATATATTTCATCGTATACAGTTTGAAAATAAATTAGAAGAAGTGTATGATGCAAAATTAGAATAAGCTAAAGGGCACAACATATATATCCTCGTATGTAGTTTGACAATAAATAAGAAGAACTACATTATGCAAAATTAGAAGAAATTGAAGATCCTTTATCAATTGAAAATGGGAAAGAAATATCATCAAGTGTGATGCATTTTTCTACTATTAAAGAAGTCAAGATCAAACAAGATTTAGACAATATGGATAATATTGATTTTATTAGTGCAGATGATTTTATTTTCATTGTAAGCGTAAAAGTCTTTGTTCAGCCTAAAGAAAAAAAAAAAATTTAAGTCGCTTATTAAAGATTCGAAAGATGTCACAAATATGATTTCAAGATCATCATTATCTAATAACTAGTAGTTATAAGGACCGATGAATATTCTATGATAAAAAAAAATAGATTTCTATACTAATGAATATGTTGATCAAATTGATTTCATATTTGGAGATTGGTTCAAGAAATCTGATTAGATACGGTTGGTTCAAAAAAAATAGATTTCTATACTAATGAATATTTGGAGATTTCATATTTATACAAATCAGAGTTTTACAGTTGATCAAGATAGATACGGTAGATCAATTTATCATCGGGTCTGTTTGGCTGACAGGCCATATTCAGCCCATGTGGGCTTTATCAGCCCACAGCCCTCACCCCCTCTTAACCTAACCCTAGATCAATATAAGGGGGGTGTGGTGGCTGCATTTAGGCACAACGGAGGTGGTTGTGTTTTTGGGCAGAAAAGGGCGGCAACGTGGAGAGCTTTGTAGTAGCAAAGAAGAGAAGAAAATGATAGAAAAACAAGAGAAAAAAGGAAAGAAAACAAGAACAACGCAGAGAGACTATTCTTAATCATCTAGCACTATTCTCATCTCAGGTTAGATCAAATCTACAATAGACTCTTACAGTGATTACTTGTAGAGGTTTTAGATATTGTGGACAGTGATGTGATCCTTGTATCCCAGTTATTCTCCTATGATTGTTACTAGGGTTTAGGGCAAGAGATCGAGATTTGTATATTCATTATTCTCATAGTGGATTATCTCTAGTTTGTCCCGTGGTTTTTACCCTTCATATTGGAGGGGTTTTCCACGTATATCTTGGTGTTCTATTTGATTATGATTTTATTTAATTCCACTGCATATCATGGCCTGCTAGTATTTGTTCATATACAAAAGTTATTCCGCTTTATATCCCCATCAACTAGTATCAAAGCAAGGGTTTTGGTTTTAATTTTTGTATTTGAACATGGAGGCCAGTAATGTTTCTCGCATGATTAGTTTAAATGGAAACAATTGGATGATATGGAAACCAAGAATGAAAGATCTCTTGTATTGCAAAGATTTGTATGGACCTTTGCAGGGCGATAGTGCAAAACCCACAACTATAACAAATGATGAGTGGAAGAGATTAGATCGAAAAACAATTAGGTTTATTTGATAGTGGCTTGATGATAGTGTCTTTCACCATGTTTCTACTGAAATTTCTATATATTCTCTTTGGAAAAAGTTGGAAAGTCTCTATGAAAGAAAAACAACTAGCAACAAAGCTTTTTTTATCAGAAAACTTGTGAACCTAAAATATAGAGAGGGTGCTTCTATTGCTGAGCATTTGAATGAAATGCAAAGTATTACTAACCAGTTATCCTTTATGAAAATGTCTCTTGATGATGAGTTTTAGGCATTGTTACTTCTCAGTTCATTACCAGAAAATTGGGAGACACTAGTGGTTTCCCTCAGTAATTCTGCGCCAGATGGTGTTATCACTATGAGTCAAGTAACAAGCAGTTTGTTGAATGTGGAGTTAAGAAGAAAGAGTTCAGCAACATCTCACTATGATTCACAAGCAATTATCTCAGAGAACAGAAGAAGGTCAAAGTCTAGAAATAGTTCATGCATGAGTATGAGCAAGTCAAGATCAAGAAAAGATATTATTTGTTATAACTGTGGCGAGAAAGGATATTACAAGAACCAATGTAAGCAACCTAAGAAGAGCAAAAAAAAGGGAAAAGAAGTGGAGTCTATAGAGTCAAAAGATAATATCACAGCTATAGTGTAGGGTGGTGATTATTTGATTTTGTCTCCTTCTAATGATATTTTTTCTTGTGTGTGTCAGGATCTTGAGTGGGTGACCGACACAGGTGCTTCTTATCATGCTACACCATAGAGGGAGTTTTTTGCTACATAAAGTCTGGAAATTTTGGTGTTGTCAAGATGGGCAACTATGGCGCAGCAGACATCATAGGCATGAGTGATATCCATTTAAAGACCAACTTTGGCTACAAGTTGGTGCTTAAGGATATGAGGTAGGTGGTTGACTTGAGGCTGAATTTAATTTCAGTTGGAAGACTAGATTATGAAGACTATGATAGCAGGTTTCACAGAGGGCAATGGAAACTCAGTAAGGGTTCTCTTGTTATAGCTAATGGAAAGAAACGTCATACTTTGTACAGGTTGCAGGCTAAAGATTATGGTGAGCAGTTAAATGCTACAGAAAAAGACTTCAGCTTGGAGTTGTGGCATAGGCGATTGAGACACGAGCGAGAAGGGACTGCAAGCTCTTTCTAAGAGAGAGGTATTGCCAGACCTCAGCGGTATACATCTGAACCCTTGTATTGATTGTTTAGCAGGTAAACAACATAGAGTTTCATTTGCTCGTCCTACTTTGTGTAGAAAAATGCATACCTTAGACCGTGTTTATACAGATGTATATGGTCTTTTGAGGATAAAAACTCCTGGTGGATTTTTTGATGTTATTGGTATAAGTAGTGCATTTTATTTTGTCACTTTTATATATGATTTTTCCAAGAAAGTTTGAGCCTATGCTTTGAAGACCAAATATCAGGTTATTAATGTCTTCAAAGAGTTTAATGCCAGGGTTGAAAGGGAGACAGAAAGAAAATTGAAATGCATAAGATCATATAATGATGGTGAGTATACATGATTATTTAATGATTATTGCAGGTCACATGGGATTAAACATGAGATGATAGTTCCTGGTACACCTCAGCATATTGCTATTGTAGAGAGGATGAACCACACCATCATGAAAAAGATCAGATGTATGCTTTCATAGGCTAAGCTTTTGAGATGAGGCTTTGAGGACTACAGTTGATGTGATCAACTTATCACCATGTACAGCCCTAGATGGTGATGTTGCAGAACATGTATGGTTAGGGAAAGATGTTTCCTATAGGCATTTGAGAGTGTTTGGTCGTCATGCATTTGCACATATTCCAAACAATGAGAGATTCAAGCTGGATGGTAAGTCTAAAAAATATATTTTTCTTGGCTACTCATATGATTATTTTGGTTATAGGCTTTGGGATCCAGAAAAGCAGAAGGTGTTTAGAAGTAGAGACGTAGTCTTCTTTGAAGATAAAACTTTTGAAGATTTGAAGAAGAAGGCACCAGTCAATACTTCTGTAGAAGGATTAGCAGATTGTGACCCAATTACTCCTCCAGTATATTAGGGTGATGGGAGAGATGTGCTGGAAGATAGTGTAGAGCCTAATGTTGATCTACCTATAAGACATGTTGAGCAAGAAGAAGTTGGAGAGCAACTTCCCGCAGAACCTTAGTCGAGAAGATCTTCTAGACAACGTCAACCTTCCAAAAGATACTCTACAGATGAGTATGTGATGCTTACTGATACAGGTGAACCAGAGAGTTACCAGGAAGCAGTTGAAAGCGAGCAGAAAGAGAAGTGGTTAATTGCTATACAGGAAGAGATGGATGCTCTTCAGAAGAACCACACTTATGATTTGGTGCTACTACCAAATGGAATAAAGGCCTTGAAGAACAAGTGGGTTTTCAGGTTGAAGACTCAAGAATATTATTCTCAACCAAAGTACAAAGCTAGATTGGTTGTAAAAGGCTTTGTTTGTTATAGGAGAAATACATCAAGAAGGTATTGGAAAGATTCAGTATGAGCAATGCAAAACCAGTTGATTCTCCTCTTGTAGGTCACTTCAAGTTATGCTTAAAACAGAGTCCGTCAAGTGATGAGGAGAAAGAGAAAATGCAAAAGGTTCCTTATGCTTCAGTAGTTAGAAATTTAATGTATGCAATAGTATGTACGAGACCAGACATCGCATATGCAGTTGGTGTTACTAGCAGATTTCTTGCAAATCTAAGCAAAGAGCACTGGGCAATAGTAAAGTGGATTTTTAGATATCTCAGAGGGAGCTCTAAGGTTTGTTTAAGCTTTGGAGGTAGACCGCATGTGTTAACAAGTTACACAGATGTAGATATGGCAAGAGATATAGATACGAGAAAGTCTACTTTATGTTATGTACTTACTTTCGTAGGGGGAGTTGTGTCATGGCAATGCAGGTTACAAAGGTGTATTGCTCTCTCCACCATAGAAGCAGAATATATTGCTGCTATGGAGGTATGCAAAGAAATGTTATAGATGAAAGAATTCTTACAAGAATTGGGGCCGAAACAGAAAAATTATATGGTGCATTGTGATAGCCAAAATGTCATCCATTTGTGTAAGAACCCAATATTTCATTCCAAGTCAAAGCATATAGATGTCAGATACCACTGGATTCGAAATGCATTTGAAGAGAAGCAGTTGCAGCTTCAGAAAATTCACACAGATGATAACGGAGCAGACATGTTGACAAAGATTTTACCAAAAGAAACACAGGAGATATACCGACAGCTGGTCGGCATGGCTTAATATTGAGGAGTCATGGGATAGCCTCCCTTATGGGCTGAAGGGGGAGGTTGTTGGGTTGACAGCCCATATTCAGCCCATGTGGGCTTTATCAGCCCACACCCTCTCTTAACCTAACCCTAGATCAATATAAGGGAGGTGTGGTGACTGCATTTAGGCACAACGGAGGTGGCTGCGTTTTTGGGCAGAAAAGGGCAGCAACGTGGAGAGCTTTGGAGCAACAAAGAGGAGAAGAAAAAGGTATAAAAACAAAAGAAAGAAAGGGAAGAAAATAAGGATAACGCAGAGAGACTGTTCTCAATCATCTAGCAGTGTTCTCATCTCAGGTTAGATCAAATCTATAGTAGACTCTTGCTGTGATTACTTGGGGAGGTTTTAGATATTGTGGACAGTGACGTGATCCTTGTATCCCAGTTATTCTCTTGTGATTGTTGCTAGGGTTTAGGGCAAGAGATTGAGATTTGTATATTTATTATTCTCATAGTGGATTATCTCTAGTTTTCCTCGTTGGTTTTACCCTTCATATTGGAGGGGTTTTTCACGTATATCTTGGTATTCTATTTGATTGTGATTTCATTTAATTCTGTTGCATATCATGACCTGCTAGTATTTGTTCATATACAAAAGTTATTCCGCTTTATATCCCCATCAGGGTCGACCCTCTTTATTTCTTTGTGTTGAATCTCGGATTTTGATGATGAAGTCAATTGTCATTTGTTATCTAATCTATGTGTTGAGATAAGTGTGCAGGATTAACTACGATGAGAGTAAGACAAGCAGCAGGTGTTGCGCCGGAGTCAAGATCATGATCACGTTGGGAGTTCGAGAGTTCGACGGAAGTTCGGACGGTCGTCGGAGGTTCAGCGAGAACAGATCCGAGAAGTCCAGAAGCTTGCCAAGCGAAGCTCGTCGGAACTCGCCAAGTGGATCATCGCAAAGTCCAGGAGTATGCCGGATGTCCGCAGAAGGATCACCGAGGGTTATCGGATGATCGACGGAAGTTGGCCGGAAACTCGCCAGAAGAAGCGATTGACGCATCGGAGCAAAGCTGCAGAAGTTGTCTTAGAGTTAATCGTAGTTAGCATGATGATTAAGCATGAAAATGGGAGGTGATCCCATTAGCTTAATCTTGGGGCAATTGGGCCCCTGAAAAGATTCAAATTGGGCCGAATGGAGTGAACCATTCGGACCCTGATTGCACCAGGAGGTGCAACCGCCCCAGCCAGGAGGTGCAACCGCTTGGGCTGTGGGGTTGGGAGGTGCAACCGCCCCAGCCAGCAGGTGCAACCGCCAGGGCTGCGAGGCTGGGAGGTGCAACCGCCCCAGCCGAGAGGTGCAACCGCCCAGAGCTCAGTCTTCGAGCTAGACTGGGCGGTGCAACCTCCTCTGCCAAGAGGTAGCACCGCCAGAGCTCAAGTTTCGAGCTCTGCCAGGCGATGCAACCATCGAGCTCAGTCTTCGAGCTCTGGCAGAGAGGTGCATCAGCCTGAGCTCAGTCTCGAGCTCTGCCAGGTGATGCAATCACCAAGCTCAGTCTTTGAGCTCTGGCAGAGAGGTGCATCAGCCTGAGCTCAGTTTCGAGCTCTGCCAGGTGATGCAACCACCGAGCTCAGTTTCGAGCTTTGCCAGGTGATGCAACCACCAAGCTCAGTCTTCGAGCTCTGCCAGGTGATGGAACCATCGAGCTCAGTCTTCGAGCTCTGGCAGAGAGAAGCAATCGCCTGAGCTCAGTCTTCGAGCTCTGCCAGGCGGTGCCACCTCTCCAGTCAAGAGGTGCAACCGCCTGATCCCAGAATTCTGGGATTTGATCGATTTGATCGTTTTGAGCTCGAATTTTGAATTGGGTTGGGGCCTATAAATACCCCACCCATTCAGCACTAAAAAGATACAGACCTACACCGAAATCTTGATCTTTTCTGTGATTCTAAGAGCTCAAAAGTGTTGTAAAGCCTTTAAGTCTCCTCCTTCTGTTCTTCAAGTTTTCAGTTGTAAAGTGAGGAGAGAAAGGTCTGTAAAGGTTGTCTCCTGAGCCTGTCAAAAGGAGAGAAATTGTAAAAGGGCAGTTTGGCCTTCGCCCATTGAAGGAAGGCACCTAGTTGACGTCGGCAACCTCGTCGGTGAAGGAAGCCAAAAGTGGAGTAGGTCAAGGATGATCGAACCACTCTAAATCTCTGGTTTGCGTTTATTTTCGAGCACTTTATCATTACTGCAAACCTCCCTCTTTACTACTGCTCTCTGCGCTTTCACGAACAAGTTCTAAGTGCTGTTCTTTCGAATCTGCATTCAGACGTAAATTCGTATTTTCATACGTTACTGTTTACGTTTACGTTTGATTCTGCAGAACTGTCTTCCGTGCTTTTACGAACGAGCTTCTTTGCAGTTTATACTTACATTTTGATCCTATTGATAACTGCAAACTTTCCTCTACGATTTTACGAACGAGTTTCAGCATTTAGACGTAAAACTGCATTCAGACGTAAATCGGCTTTCCTTGCTCAATCATCAGATCTCAGTTCATGTTTACGTTTTGATTCCAACTGCATACTGCCTTCTGCGAGTATACAAACAAGTTTCAAAGTTTAGACGTAAATCTGCGTCTAGACGTAAAACTGCGTTTAGACGTAAATCTGCGTTTAGACGTAAATCTGAGTTTAAGATGTAAATCTGAGTTTAGACGTAAATCTGCGTTTAGACGTAAAACTGCGTTTAGACGTAAGTCTGCGTTTAGACGTAAATCTGCGTTTAGACGTAAATCTGCGTTTAGACGTAAAACAGCGTTTAGACGTAAATCTGAGTTTCGACGTAAACTGCGCTTAGACGCAAAACTGCGCTTAGACGCAATCTGCGCTTAGACGCAAACTGCACTTAGATACAAACTGAGAATTTGCTTTTGCATCATAACAGTTTTTGAACGAACGCAGCTTTTGGTTTTTAATCGCTGTAAGATTTCCGCTGCACTAATTCACCCCCCCCCTCTTAGTGCTCTCGATCCTAACAATTGGTATCAGAGCAAGGTTAACTCTCTAAAGGATTAAAACCCAAGAGAGATGGCTTACGCCGGAAACCAAGAGGGGCATTCAATTACACGTCCACCCATGTTCAGTGGAACGGACTACACTTACTGGAAGACCCGAATGAGGATCTTTCTTATTTCTATGGATTTTAAACTGTGGAACCTTGTTGAAAATGGATTTTCAAAATCTTCTCTTCCAATGATCGATTGGAACGATTTGGAGAAGAAGGCTTTCGCTCTCAATGCAAAGGCTATGAATGCCTTATTTTGCGCACTTGATAAAAACGAGTTTAATCGTGTTTCAACTTGCGAAACTGCTTTTGATATTTGGCACACACTTGAAGTGACCCACGAGGGCACAAGTAGAGTGAAAGAGTCAAAAATCAATCTGTTGCTGCATTCTTTTGAACTTTTCCGAATGAAACCGAGTGAAACCATTGGCGACATGTTTACCCGTTTCACGGATGTCGTCAACGGTCTAAAAGGACTCGGAAAAAGTTTTTCGGATTTTGAACTCGTAAATAAAATACTAAGATCCCTTCCTAAAAGTTGGGATCCTAAAGTCACTGCCATTCAAGAGGCAAAGGATCTGCGCAACTTCCCTCTTGAAGAACTAATCGGGTCATTAATGACCTACGAAATGACTTGCAAAGCTCATGAAGAGCAAGAAGACATCCTTCCAAAGAACAGGAAGGATATGGCACTTAAAACTTCTGAATGCCACTTGAGAGAAAACTCAAGTGATGAGGACTGTGATGATGACTTGGCACTTTTGACAAGAAAGTTTAAGAAATTCTTCAAAAGAAACAAGTTTAAAAACGATGTGAAAAATAAACTTGAACCCAAGAAGGACCAAGTGATCTGCTATAAATGTAAAAAGCCGGGGCACTACAAAAGTGATTGTCCCCAAGTCAAGAAAAGAACAACAAAGAAGAAGGCGCTCCAAGCAACATGGGATGATTCGAGCGCATCTGAGGAAGAGGAGTCCAACACCGAGCAAGTTGCTCATTACGCCTTTATGGCCATCGAAGAGGAGGTAACGGATTTATTAGATGCTGATTTATCTTTCGATGAATTATTAAATGCCTTCCATGATTTATTTGATGAATGCAAAGTTATAAATAGAAAATACAAGTTGCTAAAAAAGGTACATGATAATCTTACTTGTGAGTTTGATAAGTTAAAAGTCGAACATCATGATAGTTTAAATTCATGTATCAAATGTCATGATTTAGAAACTATACAAAAAGAAAACTTGCTACTTAAGGACACCTTGAAGAAATTCGAGGTTGGTAGCAAGTCATTAAACATGATCCTTACAAACAAGGGTCATGCTCCCAAAAGAAGTGGGATTGGATTTGTGAGGAGTCCTCACCGAAATCCAACTACCTTTGTAAAAGGCCCCATCTTACATGTTCAACACCAAACCAAGTGCAACTTTTGTTGCAAATCTAGACACAAGACACATTGTTGTCCATTCAAGAAAATAAGTCCAAACAAATTAATTTGGGTTCCTAAAGGAACCATGATAAACTCTATGCAACATGGTAGAAAATGTAGATCTATTTATGAGGCACCCAAAAGCAAATGGGTACCTAAACATCATCCTTTCTTGTAGAAAACTAAACAATCGCAAGCTAGGAGCAAGAAATGGTACCTTGATAGTGGATGCTCAAGGCATATGACCGGAGATCCATCTCAATTCTCTAAGCTCTCTAGCATAGACGAAGGATATGTCACCTTCGGAGACAACAACAAGGGTAAAATCATTGGCAAAGGAACCATAGGTAACAAATCCAACCTCTCTATTGAAGATGTTTTACTAGTTGATGGTTTAAAACATAACCTCTTGAGCATTAGTCAATTATGTGATAAAGGATATATTATAAGATTTGAATCTAATGCCTGCATCATTGAAAAACCACACAAAAATATATCTATGATTGCATTAAAACAAAACAACGTATACACTATTGACATCAATGACTTATGTGATGAAATGTGCTTTGCCATTATGAATGAGGATGCTTGGCTATGGCATAGAAGATTAGGTCATGCTAGCATGAAACTAATCAATCAAGTATCATCTAGAGAACTTGTAAGAGGAATTCCTCATATCAAGTTCATCAAAGATAATGTATGTGATGCTTGCCAATTAGGTAAGCAAATTAGGGGTAGCTTCAAAGCTAAGAATCAAATAAGCACCTCTAGGCCCTTACAATTGATCCATATGGATTTGTTCGAACCAATCTCTACATCAAGTCTAGGAGGTAGCAAATACGCCTTTGTCATTATTGATGACTACAGCAGATATACATGGACCTACTTCTTAAAACAAAAAAATGAATGCTTTAGACATTTTACCAAGTTTTGTAAACTTGTCCAAAATGAGAAGGAATCTATGATTTCGTCAATTAGAAGTGATCACGGTGGAGAATTTCAAAATCATGACTTCCAAGAATTCTGTGAACTCAACGGATACAATCATAACTTCTCTACTCCAAGAAATCCTCAACAAAATGGGGTAGTAGAAAGAAAAAATCGAAATTTACAAGAAATGGCAAGAACCATGTTGAATGAACATAGCCTACCCAAATATTTTTGGGCCGAAGCTGTAAACACTGCATGCTATATTTTAAATAGAGTCCTAGTAAGACCCTTACTCACCAAAACTCCTTATGAGTTATGGTATAACAAAAAACCCAATGTCTCATATTTTAAAGTCTTTGGGTGTAAGTGTTTTATCTTGAATGAAAAGGATAACTTAGGAAAATTCGATGCTAAATCTGATGAAGGAATCTTTCTTGGTTATTCTTCGGTTTCTAAGGCTTTTCGCATCTTCAATAAAAGAACCTTAATTATTGAAGAATCCATCCATGTTGTTTTCAATGAGATTTCAGAAATTAAGAAAAATGATCTTGATGATGATGTTAATTTTGATTCCTTGAATTTAAACGAAACCCCGTCTCCAAATAGCAACTTGGTTGCATCCACTTCCAAAACATCCTTACCCAAGGATTGGAAGTATATAGATGCTCATCCTAAGGAGCTAATCCTAGGAGACACATCAAAGGGGGTTCAAACACGATCTTCTTTTAAAAACTTTTGTGCCAACGCCGCTTTTCTCTCCCAAATTGAACCCAAATGTGTTGATGAAGCCATGAAAGATAATTCATGGATTATCGCAATGCAAGATGAATTAAATCAATTTGAGAGAAATGAGGTGTGGACGCTTGTTCCTAGGCCAAATGACCATTTAGTAATTGGTACTAAATGGGTCTTTAGAAACAAGCAAGATGAAAATGGTATCGTGGTTAGAAACAAGGCTATATTAGTGGCCAAAGGTTTCAACCAAGAAGAAGGTATCGATTACGAAGAAACCTTCGCACCTGTGGCTCGATTGGAAGCCATAAGGATGCTCCTTGCCTACGCTAGTTGCAATAATTTTAAGTTATTTCAAATGGATGTTAAAAGCGCTTTTCTAAATGGTTTCATTTCCGAAGAAGTTTATGTTGAACAACCTCCTGGATTTGAAAATAATGGCTACCCTAATCATGTGTTTAGATTAACTAAAGCTCTCTATGGTTTAAAACAAGCCCCAAGGGCTTGGTATGAGAGACTTAGCTCTTTTCTCATTGAAAATAATTTCATAAAAGACAAGGTTGATACTACATTGTTTATCAAGAATTTTGAAAATGATTTTCTCATTGTTCAGATTTATGTTGATGATATTATCTTTGGTTCTACAAATGAATCTCTTTGTGAATCCTTTGCGAAAACTATGAGTCATGAATTCGAAATGAGTCTAATGGGAGAATTAACATTCTTCTTAGGCCTACAAATCAAACAACTAAGCAATGACATCTTTATTAGTCAAACCAAATATGTTGTGAGTTTGCTAAAGAAGTTCAAAATGAATAATTCAAAAGCCATTGACACTCCTATGAGCACCTCCACTAAGTTAGAAATTGATGAGAATGGAGAAAGCTTCGATCAAAAAACCTATAGGGGTATGATAGGAAGTTTACTTTACCTCACTGCCACCAGACCAGACATCATGTTCAGTGTAGGACTTTGTGCTAGATTTCAATCAGACCCTAAGATATCTCATCTCAAAGCAGTCAAAAGAATACTCAGATATCTTAATGGAACTACCAATCTAGGATTATGGTACCCAAAATCAGAAAATTTTGAATTAACAGCTTATGCTGATGCGGACTTCGTTGGTTGTAAACTAGACAGAAAAAGCACATTAGGATCATGTCAATTTTTAGGACATGCCCTTGTATCCTGGTCATCTAAGAAACAAAACTCGGTTGCCCTATCAACAACCGAAGCTGAATACATTGCAGCAAGTGCATGCTGTGCACAAGTTGTATGGATGAAAAACACTTTAGAAGATTACAAAGTGAATCTTAAAGATATTCCCATTAAATGTGATAACACGAGTGCAATATGCTTAACTAAAAATCCTATACAACACTCAAGAACAAAACACATTGATATTAGACATCACTTTATACGAGATCATGTCACTAATCATGATGTAACCATAGAGTTTATTGATACCAAACATCAACTAGCTGATATCTTCACAAAACCCCTATGTAAAGAACAATTTGATTACATAAGAAGAGAATTAGGAATGTTGATGTGTCCGAATACTTAAACTAGTTAAAATTATTTTTCGGATGTTATTACTATTACATGCCTTGACAACGCTTGATCAAATAACATGTTGCAAATTATGTGACAAATATTTCTAACTTATGCATGTAAGAAGTTCATTTTTCGGTTTGTATGCTAAAAATGGGATGTTCCTGTACACTCTTATGAAAACTCCTTGAAAAATGACTTTCCTCCGTCAAGCAACAAACAATAAAGAGTTATATGTGTCATGACTTCCTTTATATGTTTAATAATGCTATCATGCTTTTTGTTGATGACAAAGGGGGAGAAATATATGAATTGATAAACACTATGTCATAGCTGAACTGCCATAATCATGTCTATGTCATAGTTGCAAATACTTGAGTGATGCTATAAACAATGTTATGCCATCCTTGCATCACCAAGAGATATGTGAACATGTGCTATAGTTTGCATCATATCTTGATTTGATATTCTATAGTAAATGCAAACTTGCTAGAAAATCTCAAATGTGTGCATCATGTAAAAAGTCCTTCGTAGCTTTATATTATTACATGATGAATAGTTACAAACACTATCATACAAACTTGATAATGTATGTCATGCCTTGACATCATTCTTGAAGAGATACATCATGATGGGCATCATGATGGAAGCATTGATAAGTTTAACTGATCTAACTTATCAATACGTCACTTGAATTCTTAGGTACTGAATTCAAGGTTGACTTATCTCAACTATAGCATATAGATAGGGGGAGTTAAGGACAACTCCTTTATCAATTGATTGTCATCATCAAAAAGGGGGAGATTGTTGAATCTCGGATTTTGATGATGAAGTCAATTGTCATTTGTTATCTAATCTATGTGTTGAGATAAGTGTGCAGGATTAACTACGATGAGAGTAAGACAAGCAGCAGGTGTTGCGCCGGAGTCAAGATCATGATCACGTTGGGAGTTCGAGAGTTCGACGGAAGTTCGGACGGTCGTCGGAGGTTCAGCGAGAACAGATCCGAGAAGTCCAGAAGCTTGCCAAGCGAAGCTCGTCGGAACTCGCCAAGTGGATCGTCGCAAAGTCCAGGAGTATGCCGGATGTCCGCAGAAGGATCACCGAGGGTTATCGGATGATCGACGGAAGTTGGCCGGAAACTCGCTGGAAGAAGCGATTGACGCATCGGAGCAAAGCTGCAGAAGTTGTCTTAGAGTTAATTGTAGTTAGCATGATGATTAAGCATGAAAATGGGAGGTGATCCCATTAGCTTAATCTTGGGGCAATTGGGCCCCTGAAAAGATTCAAATTGGGCCGAATGGAGTGAACCATTCGGACCCTGATTGCACCAGGAGGTGCAACCGCCCCAGCCAGGAGGTGCAACCGCCTGGGCTGTGGGGTTGGGAGGTGCAACCGCCCCAGCCAGGAGGTGCAACCGCCAGGGCTGCGAGGCTGGGAGGTGCAACCGCCCCAGCCGAGAGGTGCAACCGCCCAGAGCTCAGTCTTCGAGCTAGACTGGGCGGTGCAACCTCCTCTGCCAAGAGGTAGCACCGCCAGAGCTCAAGTTTCGAGCTCTGCCAGGCGATGCAACCATCGAGCTCAGTCTTCGAGCTCTGGCAGAGAGGTGCATCAGCCTGAGCTCAGTCTCGAGCTCTGCCAGGTGATGCAATCACCAAGCTCAGTCTTCGAGCTCTGGCAGAGAGGTGCATCAGCCTGAGCTCAGTTTCGAGCTCTGCCAGGTGATGCAACCACCGAGCTCAGTTTCGAGCTCTGCCAGGTGATGCAACCACCAAGCTCAGTCTTCGAGCTCTGCCAGGTGATGGAACCATCGAGCTCAGTCTTCGAGCTCTGGCAGAGAGAAGCAATCGCCTGAGCTCAGTCTTCGAGCTCTGCCAGGCGGTGCCACCTCTCTAGTCAAGAGGTGCAACCGCCTGATCCCAGAATTCTGGGATTTGATCGATTTGATCGTTTTGAGCTCGAATTTTGAATTGGGTTGGGGCCTATAAATACCCCACCCATTCAGCACTGAAAAGATACAAACCTACACCGAAATCTTGATCTTTTCTGTGATTCTAAGAGCTTAAAAGTGTTGTAAAGCCTTTAAGTCTCCTCCTTCTGTTCTTCAAGTTTTCAGTTGTAAAGTGAGGAGAGAAAGGTCTGTAAAGGTTGTCTCCTGAGCCTGTCAAAAGGAGAGAAATTGTAAAAGGGCAGTTTGGCCTTCGCCCATTGAAGGAAGGCACCTAGTTGATGTCGGCAACCTCGTCGGTGGAGGAAGCCAAAAGTGGAGTAGGTCAAGGCTGACCGAACCACTCTAAATCTCTGGTTTGCGTTTATTTTCGAGCACTTTATCATTACTGCAAACCTCCCTCTTTACTACTGCTCTCTGCGCTTTCACGAACAAGTTCTAAGTGCTGTTCTTTCGAATCTGCATTCAGACGTAAATTCATATTTTCATACGTTACTGTTTACGTTTACGTTTGATTCTGCAGAACTGTCTTCCGTGCTTTTACGAACGAGCTTCTTTGCAGTTTATACTTACATTTTGATCCTATTGATAACTGCAAACTTTCCTCTACGATTTTACGAACGAGTTTCAGCATTTAGACGTAAAACTGCATTCATACGTAAATCGGCTTTCCTTGCTCAATCATCAGATCTCAGTTCACGTTTACGTCTTGATTCCAACTGCATACTGCCTTCTGCGAGTATACAAACAATTTTCAAAGTTTAGACGTAAATCTGCGTCTAGACGTAAAACTGCGTTTAGACGTAAATCTGCGTTTAGACGTAAATCTGAGTTTAAGATGTAAATCTGAGTTTAGACGTAAATCTGCATTTAGACGTAAAACTGCGTTTAGACGTAAGTCTGCGTTTAGACGTAAATCTGCGTTTAGACGTAAATCTGCGTTTAGACGTAAAACAGCGTTTAGACGTAAATCTGAGTTTAGACGTAAACTGCGCTTAGACGCAAAACTGCGCTTAGACGCAATCTGCGCTTAGACGCAAACTGCACTTAGATACAAACTGAGAATTTGCTTTTGCATCATAACAGTTTTTGAACGAACGCAGCTTTTGGTTTTTAATCGCTGTAAGATTTCCGCTGCACTAATTCACCCCCCCCCTCTTAGTGCTCTCGATCCTAACACTTTGCGCCGCCATTTATGAGCAAACTCATTATAGTTTTCATTGATTTCTTTCTCATATTATTTTTTTGAAGAATTATCATACCAATTTTGTGTTGGTTTTACATTGGATACACATGGATGTTGATGCTACTCGAACTTTATTTTCATCGTAAATCGCATTATTCATTTTGAGTTTGACAAACATATATGAAAGAGGAATTCTTATTCAGAGTTGATTTGAGATGGAGTATCATTTAAGGGCCTAGCTTGGGCTGTGAGCTTTTCTTTCTTTTTTTTCTTTACCAGACTCAGGTTATGGGTAAAGAAATCAATTGAGCCACCCCTTGAGTAGGCTCATGGAGGGTTTTTTCACCCTAACTTTTTTTGTTAGGGTTTTTCCCTCCAACGAGGTTTTGCCTTGATCTATTATTTGATCAAGGATTTCCTTGGATTAAAAATTACATATTGCAAATAATATGGATAGAAAGAAATTCTATCATTTGAATAAAAATATTGTGGCTTCCTAATGCATTCATTATATAGAAATAAATATTTTCTAAACATATGAGATGTCTTAAGTATTTAGAGTCGACTTCTTAAAGCATGAAAAATGGCTTGAATATATGTAATAATATATTTATCATTTGAAAATTATTTTCCTTGATCTATGGCTATGGTTACTTCTAATTTGTACAATAAAAAAACACAAATTCCTTATCCTACCAAAGCAAAATAATTTCTTACAACAATAACTTTAACTATTATTTGGCGAAGCAAGTTTAAACTTTAATACTAATCTAAGATGCCATCCACCTTCAACAACATGATCATCTACCCATGAAGAATTAATAGTTAAAGTCAACTAAGAACTCTCATGCATACCTTGTGTATCCCATACCTTTCCAGTGCTACTTGCGAATCCATTTTACATAACAAATATTCAATAAGGAGAACGAGGAAAACTAAAAATTTAAGATAGACACGTCCGTCCATTAAATAATAAAACCAACCACAACTATTTAATTTGGTAGAATAAGGTTACAACTTTGACAAGGAAATCATTCCCAAAGCAAAGTAGGTGTTCCCCTCCATGTCACGGGCTTAGTTGAAATTGCCTAAGTCGTGAGGCACCCTTGCGGTAAAGACGCGAACCTATCTTACGTTGTCTAAGTAGCGAGGCACCCTTACGGCAAAGACGCTAACTTAGCTTGCATTGCCTAAGTCACCAATTTTTTAATAATTCACTCAATAAACAAATGAATTAGTTAATATCTATTATACCATTATATGATTATGAAGAATTTGTTATCTCACTATTCGGACTAACTAAACTATCCTCATAATTTAACTACCAACAACTTAAAGAAAGGGCTATGACTATTTGAATTTATAAATCTCATATCTTAGTGTATAGAGGTGATATTTTTTCAATTCCAAATATCATAAAATTATAAGAGAAAATTTTTAAAATATTTCAAAAGAACAAAGCCTAATCATATTCTTCAAGGGTCAATTCAACTTGAATAGAATCGCTTCTCAGAAAATTAGAGATTCTTACTACCTTAAATTTGGAAAGTAATAACTCTATGCACCAATCTCAGATTAAACATATACTCAAGCCTTTAGAATCATAAAATATTTATATAAAATATATCAAAAAATTAAAGATAAATTTGAAGTCTAGATTACTCAAAAGCAGTTGAAAATATCAACCTATAATGTATAAAACTGAAGGAAGATTTGGGTTTTTTCTTATCTTAATCTTCCTTAGAACTTGGGTTTCTTGACCACTGTAAGAAAAGTTGAGAGAATAACTGAAGAAAGAAAGAAAATGTCAGGAGTTATTAGGTTAGTAAAGAGAATGAGGTCAAATAAGGTAGAGGTGCTTAAAAGTTATCTTGAAGTTAATGGTTCATTCCCATTTGACCTTATTTCATGGTTTTTTTTTCTTCATTTACTAATATAATTTTAATATTGTAGCAACTTCAATTGAGTTTAATTTAATTTGACAAAGATGATACTTTTGGTCTAAACTCATCTTTTTATCTCACTTAAGCATCTCAACATTTGGTATAATACTCCTATTTGATTTTTGTTGCCATTAATTTTTTTATTACTCCTTCCATACCTAAGTAGCTTATGATAAATAATGTTTAAAAGTTAAACTTTCTAATGTTAATCATAGTCAAACTAATTTAAGCCTTGAGATTCACTAAAAGCCGATTAAAATTCAACCATCACTTCTAGTCACAATTTACATGATTATTACCATAACATATTCTCGCATTCAAGTTCGCTAGTATAATTTGACTTGTTATACTATACTTAATATAAATACTAATGCTTAGGCATTCTCAATCAATATTTCATAAAATTCTAAGAATGATATTTTTTGAAAATATGTACTTCAAACTAAAAAGCTAAAAATATGAGCATGTCATTTATAAATTTTATGAAGCATAGATTTCACAAACAATATCACTAAGTGAGGGTAACGTATACATATTATTTGTGCTTCTATTAACATACTAGTAATAGTTCAAAGTGTATGAGAATCAGACACTAAATATATTTCATCCTATACAGTTTGAAAATAAATCAGAAGAAGTGTATGATGCAAAATTAGAATAATCTGAAGGGCACAACATATATATCCTCGTATGTAGTTTGAAAATAAATCAGAAGAACTACATGATGCAAAATTAGAAGAAACTGAAGATCCTTTATCAATTGAAAATGGGAAAGAAATATCATCACGTGTGATGCATTTTTGTACAATTGAAGAAGTCAAGATCAAACAAGATTTAGACAATATGGATAATATTGATTTTATTAGTGCAGATGATTTTATTTTCATCGTAAGCGTAAAAGTCTTTGTTCAGCCTAAAGAAAAAAAAATAATTTTAAGTCGCTTATTAAAGATTCGAAAGATGTCACAAATATGATTTCAAGATCATCATTATCTAATAACTAGTAGTTATAAGGACTGATGAATATTCTATGATAAACGAAAAAGATAGATTTCTATACTAATGATTATGTTTATCAAATTGATTTCATATTTGGAGATTGGTTCAAGAAATCTGATAAGATTGGTTTAGATAAATCAGAGTTTTAAAGTTGATCAAGATAGTTAAGGTAGATCAAACATATGGTTGGGTATTATGGATTGCATGGCTTATAATTCAGAAAATCTAGAAAACACTAAATGCATCAACAACAACGAAGGAGATTACCTCAAGTTCTAAGACTTTTTACAATATTTATTTTTATAAAGTTTAATTTAGGGGGAGATGCATGAATATTAAATCAAACTTTATGATTAGATAGGATTTTAGTTTAGAAAGTCAAGTCAAGATAGGAGTTCGTATCATCGTTGAAGTCAAAGTCTTAAGTTTACCTCTCTATAAATAAGGACGCATGCACTGCTTTAGGAATACAACAAAGAGAAAAGATAAATTAAAGCAAAGGCTTAGAGATTCTGAGATATTTTAAAGTTTTAATATTCAATATGAGCTTTTTGTTTCGAAGTCTCCACTATTCTACTTGATTCTTTTTTATGATTTCTAACAAGTGAGAGAGTAGAGGGTGTCTGGTTTTATAGTGCTAGAATCTTACAGACATTAAATTATAATAAGAATATCAATAGAAGTATAAATAAATTATATATATTACCCTTACTTAGTGATATAATTTGTTATATCCATATTTCATAATTATGATAAATGACATTCTCATATTTTCGACTTTTAAAGTTGAAGTACATAATTTTCAAAAATATTATTTTTTGTATTCTAGGAAATGTTGGATGAGCATGCATAAGAATCAATGTTTAGTTTAAGTATATTTATAACAAAAAAGGTATGGTCCTTGGTGCAATAGGCTTTTATGTGCTAGTGGATATAAGTATGAAGTTAAGTTATGGTAATAAACATATATATAATGACTACAAATGATGATTGAATTGCAATCAAACTTAAGTAAATCTCATGTTGAATTAGTTTAAAAATAATTAAAGTAAGAAATTTTATATTTGAAACATTATGTATGTAGAGGATAATAAGCTATTTAGTTATGGATGGAGTAATGAAAATTTAAATAAAAATACAAATCGAAGAAGAGTATTATACTAAAAATATTGAGATATATAGGTGAGATTAAAAAATGAGTTTAGGCCCAAAATATTATTATGGTCAGACCAAATTAGACTCAGCTAAAGTTACTAAAACCTTATAATTATATTAATGAAACAAAATAAATAAAAACTTAAAATAAGGTCCAATGGGATTGAACTATAGACCTCATGCTAACCTCTTAAGCACATCTACTTTATTGTTGCTTTATTCTCTTTATCTACCTAATAACCGATAACCTTTTCTCACCTTCTTCATCTATTCTCTTAGTTTTTCCTAGGGAAAATAGGAAACCTCAGCTCTAGGAAAGTTTAAGGTAAGAAAAACAAAATACTTCCCTTGCTATACATAGGATTCGGCTTTATAGATTATAGATTGATATTTCAACTACCTTTTAGTAACACAGACTTTGAATTTATAGTTAATTTTTATATATATATTTTGTACAAATTTCTTATAGTTCTAAGTCCTCTAGTATTACATTAATATGAGATTGGTGCATAGAATTATGAGTGCCTCAAACAGAGGTACTTAAAATATCTTATTTTATTAAAAGAGGTTCTATTCGAGCTAAATTGACCCCCTTAGGGATATTATTAGGTATTATCTCTTTAATATATTTTAAAAGGTTCCCTCAAGATTTTGTTGGATTTAGAATTGAGTAATTATCCCTTCTATGCACTAAGATATGAGGTTTATAAGTTTAAATAGTTCTAACCCGGCTTTTGCATAACATAATATAGTTTAGTTTTATATGTCTCATAGGTTTCTATGAATATTTCATGATAATTCAAGATAGTTTTGTTATTTAAAATAGTGAAGTAATTTTTTTTTCACTAAATTGTGTGATAGTTTGAGTGATACCAACTAGTTCTTTGATTATAGAGTGAATTGTAAAACAAATTAATAGTAGAATTTAGATAAATTTATAGATTGAGTATAATATATTTTATTTAGGATTTTATGAAAAAAAAAATTTAATTATTGTTATGAGTTATTATAAATCAATAGTTCAAGAGATAGGGTTTTTAATTAAAGTATCTCATGACCTTATGCTCCTAATTTTTAGGTGTATCACTCCCCAACATTATTAAGCATCGAGGAATGTGGCATTTCACAAACATCCTTATTTTTTAGTTAAATTAGGTAAGCATAAGTTTAATTTATTGCATTATAGTGGTCTTATCATATTCGTAACATATTTTGAAAAAATATGTTCTTAATGACATAATTATCATTAGCCAAACATGAGCTAAATATGAATTTCTTAATGTTATAATTATCACTAGCCAGACATGAGCAAAATATAAATGTATATATTTTGTAAGTATAAAAATATACGAATTTGAGATAAAAAGATATTGTATCTATGTATAACTAATGATATACGGTATGAAAGTGCATGTGTTTTCTATGACATGCATTGTTAGAGTACATAGATATATTACGACATGCAATACATATATATGTTATAATATACAGTGTGGGAATCTACATATATATTAAGATGTGCGGCGTGCGAGTGCACATCTATATTATGACGTATTGTGTGCGAAAGTGTTACATCAAATTTTAAGACTTTTTACAATATTTATTTTTATAAAGTTTAATTTAGGGGGGGCCACAGGAATATTAAATCAAACTTTATGATTAGATAGGATTTTAGTTTAGAAAGTCAAGTCAAGATAGGAGTTCGTATCATCGTTGAAGTCAAAGTCTTAAGGTTACCTCTCTATAAATAAGGACGCATGCAATGCTTTAGGAATACAACAAAGAGAAATGATAAATTAAAGCAAAGGCTTAGAGATTCTGAGATATTATAAAGTTTTAATATTCAATATGAGCTTTTTGTTTCGAAGTCTCCTCTATTCTACTTAATTCTTTTTTATGATTTCTAACAAGTGAGAGAGTAGAGGGTGCTTGGTTTTATAGTGATAGAATCTTACAGACATTAAATTATAATAAGAAAATCAATAGAAGTATAAATAAATTATATATATTACCCTTACTTAGTGATATAATTTGTTATATCCATATTTCATAATTATGATAAATGACATTCTCATGTTTTCGACTTTTATAGTTGAAGTACCTCATTTACAAAAATATTATTTTTTATATTCTAAGAAATGTTGGTTGAGCATGCATAAGAATCGATGTTTAGTTTAAGTATATTTATAACAAAAAAGGTTCTATTCGAGCTAAATTGACTCCCTTAGGGATATTATTAGGTATTATCCTTTTGATATATTTTAAAAGGTTCCCTCAAAATTTTGTAGGATTTAGAATTGAGTAAGTATCCCTTCTATGCACTAAGATATGAGGTTTATAAGTTTAAATAGTTCTAACCTGGCTTCTGCATAACATAATATAGTTTAGTTTTATATGTCTCAAAGGTTTCTATGAATATTTCATGATGAAAGTGCATGTGTTTTCTATGACATGCATTGTTAGAGTACATAGATATATTATGACATGCAATACATATATATGTTATAATATACGGTGTGGGAATCTACATATATATTAAGATGTGCGACGTGCGAGTGCACATATATATTATGACGTATTGTGTGCGAAAGTGCATACGTATATTATGATATATGGTATAGAAGTCTATGAATTTGTTATGTTTCTTTCATGTGCATTTAAGCATTTTTAATTATTTTGATATAGAATTTTACCTCTTTATTTTGCATATGATAAGTTAAATGGTTATGCTTGCTAAAGAAGTCATATGATGATTTGTTTACCTTTAAATATCTTTCGTCGATGATTTTGAAATCTTATATATGTAAAATGATATATGCTTAGCTAAGTAAAGATATAAAGGCTTATACTTACTTTACAAGTAAAGATACTACTGATTTTTCACTATTGACCCTATTTTACTAGTGAAGATACTAGTATCCCACCCAAGTGATTGGGCCGGGAAGTGAGCACATGCGAGCAAATATGGACGATGAGCTATAGATATTTGTATGTTTATAACTTTTAAACATGTTGTACGAATGTGTTTTTCTTTTAGTAAAAGGTTCTAATTATATGTATGTGTCAAAATCACTATATACATTAGGAATCTTATCATTTTATTTAGTAAATTAGTAAATTTTCATTTAAAGATTATCTATTCTTTCTTTACACTCCTATCGATAACAATAAGAGAATTCGAGAGTAACATCCTATTTTACTCACGCATATAGGGTTTAGGTGAGATTCGGAATAGAATGTTACTGGATGGTTATGTCTTGGGAGACGAAGTGTGATTGCTGAGTTGACCGACACGGATGTCCTAGGGCACGATAAAATATATGTCTTGAGGTTGTAGGCCATTAAAGACATACTCTATATGGCACTTGATGATCTAGTTATGGAGAGAATTCTTCTTAAGATGATAGCTTATCTTCTCTACCTGAGAGAAACCAACAATCTGTACGAAACATAAGATAAGAGGATAGAAAACTAGGAAAACTTTAGATAAGTGGAAGAAGCTAACCAACCATACGAAGAAGATAAAAGTTGGTAGGCCACTGAGCTTGACCACTCGGCATCAATATGATCCTTTGAGATTAATAAAAAGTTAAAAGAGCCATGAGACATATATCTTGTCGACGAATTTGGCGTGATGCAAGTTTAGATTCTGCGGCTCATTATCATCTTATTGATCGAGTATGTTGGAGAGTGATACACTTATCAAATTATGAGCCTATATAAAGACATGAGATGTCTTAATTAAGAACCATACCTCTTGAATTAGGGTTTTATGATAATTCATAGAAATAATTCATAAAAACATATTTGATAAAATCTCTTATAAAATAAAATATAATCAATCTAAAAATTCATTTAAATTTTATCACCAATTTTTTAATAATTCACTCTATAAACAAATGAACTAGTTAATATCTATTATACCATCGTATGATTATGAAGAATTTGTTTTCTCACTATTCGGACTGACTAAATTATCCTCATAATTTAACTACCAACAACTTAAAGAAAAGGCTATGACTATCTAAATTTATAAATCTCATATCTTAGTGTACGGAGGTGGTATTTTTTCAATTCCAAATATCACAAAATTATAAGAGAAAAGTTTTAAAATATTTCAAAAGAATAAAGCATAATCATATTCTTCAAGGGTCAATTCAACTCGAATAGAATCCCTTCTCAGAAAATTAGAGATTCTAACTATCTTAAATTTGGAAAGTAATAACTCTATGCATCAATCTCAGATTAAATACTCAAGCCTTTAGAATCATAAAATATTTACATAAAATATATCCAAAAATTAAAGATAAATTTGAAGTCAAGATTACTCAAAAGCAGTTGAAAATATCAACCTATAATGTATAAAACTGAAACGCTAAGTATAGTAAGGGAAGATTTGGTGTTTTTCTTATCTTAATCTTCCTTAGAACTTGGGTTTCTTGACCACCGTAAGAAAAGTTGAGAGATTAGCTGAAGAAAGAAAGAATAGGTCATGAGTTATTAGGTTAGTAAAGAGAATGAGGTCAAATAAGGTAGAGGTGCTTAAAAGTTATCTTGAAGTTAATGGTTCATTCCCATTTGACCTTATTTCATGGTTTTTTTTTTTCATTTACTAATATAATTTTAATATTTTAGCAACATCAATTGAGTTTAATTTAATTTCATAAAGATGATATTTTTGGTCTAAAATCATCTTTTTTTCTCACTTAAGCATCTCAACATTTGGTATAATACTCCTATTTGATTTTCGTCGCCATTAAATTTTTTATTACTCCATCCATACCGAAGTAGCTTATGATAAATAATGTTTAAAAGTTAAACTTTCTAATGTTAATCATAGTCAAATGAATTTAAGCCTTGAGATTCACTAAAAGCCGATTAAAATTCAAACACCACTTCTAGTCACAATTTGCATGATTATTACAATAACATATTCTCGTATTCAAGTTCGCTAGTATAGTTTGACTTGTTATACTATACTTAACATAAATACTAATGCTTATGCATTCTCAATCAATATTTCATAAAATTCTAAGAATGATATTTTTTGAAAATATGTACTTTAAACTAAAAAGCTGAAAATATGAGCATGTCATTTATAAATTTTATGAAGCATAGATATCACAAACAATATCACTAAGTGAGGGTAACATATACATATTATTTGTGCTTCTATTAACATACTAGTAATAGTTCAAAGTGTATGAGAATCAGACACTAATTATATTTCATTCTATACAGTTTGAAAATAAATCAAAGAACTAAATTATGCAAAATTAGAAGAAACTGAAGATCCTTTATCAATTGAAAATGGGAAAGATATATCATCAAGTGTGATGCATTTTTCTACGATTGAAGAAGACAAGATCAAATAAGATTTAGACAATATGGATAATACTGATTTTATTAGTGCAGATGATTTTATTTTCATCGTAAGCGTAAAAGTCTTTGTTCAACCTAAAGTAAAAAAAAAATTTCAAGTCGCTTATTAAAGATTCGAAAGATGTCACAAATATGATTTCATGATCATCATTATCTAATAACTAGTAGTTATAAAGACCGATGAATATTCTATGATAAAAAAAAATAGATTTCTATACTAATGATTATGTTGATCAAATTGATTTCATATTTGGAGATTGGTTTAAGAAATCTGATAAGATTGGTTTAGACAAATCAGAGTTTTACAGTTGATCAAAATAGATAAGGTAGATCAATATATCATCGGGTCTGTTGGGCTGACAGCCCATATTCAGCCCATGTTGGCTTTATCTGCCCACAGCCCACAGCCCACACCCTCTCTTAACCTAATCCTAGATCAATATAAGGGGGGTGTGGTGGCTGCATTTAGACACAACAGAGGTGGCTGCGTTTTTGGGCAGAAAAGAGAAGCAACATGTAGAGCTTTGCTGTAGCAAAGAGGAGAAGAAAAAGGCAGAAAACCAAGAGAAAAAAGGGAAGAAAAAAAGATAACGCAGAGAGACTGTTCTCAATCATCTAGCAGAGTTCTCATTTCAGATTAGATCAAATATACAGTAGACTCTTACTGTGATTACTTGGGGAGGTTTTAGATATTGTGGACAGTGACGTGATCCTTATATCCCAGTTATTCTCTTGTGATTGTTATTATGATTTATGGCAAGAGATTGAGATTTGTATATTCATTATTCTCATAGTGGATTATCTCTAGTTTGCCTCGTGGTTTTTACCCTTCATATTGGAGGGGCTTTCCACGTATATCTTGGTATTCTATTTGATTGTGATTTCATTTAATTCCGCTGCATATCATGGCCTACTAGTATTTATTCATATACAAAGTTATTCCGCTTTATATCCCCATCAATTGGTATCAGCGCAAGGGTTTTGGTTTTAATTTTTGTATTTGAACATGAAGGCTAGTAATGTTTCTCGCATGATTAGTTTAAATGGAAATAATTGGATGATATGGAAACCAAGAATGGAAGATATCTTGTATTGCAAAGATTTGTATGGACCTTTGCAGGGGGATAGTGCAAAACCCACAACTATGACAGATGATAAGTGGAAGAGGTTAGATCAAAAAACAATTGGGTTTATTCGATAGTGGCTTGATGATAGTGTCTTTCACCATATTTCTACTGAAATTTCTACATATTCTCTTTGGAAAAAGTTGAAAAGTCTCTATGAAAGAAAAACAGTTGGCAACAAAGCTTTTTTGATCAAAAAACTTGTGAACCTAAAATATAGAGAGGGTACTTCTATTGCTGTGCATTTGAATGAAATGTAAAGTATTACTAACCAGTTATCCTCTATGAAAATGACTTTAAATGATGAGTTGTAGGCATTGTTACTTCTTAGTTCATTACCAGAAAATTGGGAGACACTGGTGGTTTCCCTTAGTAATTCTGCGCTAGATGGTGTTATCACTATGAGTCAAGTAACAAGCAGTTTGTTGAATTACGAGTTGAGAAGAAAGAGTTCAGCAACATCTCAGAATGATTCACAAGCAATTATCTCAGAGAACAGAGGAAGGTCAAAGTCTAGAAATAGTTCACGCATGAGTAGGAGCAAGTCAAGATCAAGAAAGATATTATTTGTTATAACTATGGTGAGAAAGGACATTACAAGAACCAATGTAAGCAACCTAAGAAGAGCAAGTAAAAGGGAAAAGAAGTGGAGTCTATAGAGTCAAAAGATAATATCACAACTACAGTGCAGGGTGGTGATTATTTGATTTTCTCTCCTTCTGATGATATTTTTTCTTGTGTGTGTCAAGATCTTGAGTGGGTGATTGACACAGGTGCTTCTTATCATGCTACACCATGTAGGGAGTTTTTTGCTACATACAGGTCTGAAAATTTTGGTGTTGTCAAGATGGGCAATTATGGCACAGCAGACATCATAGGCATGGGTAATATCCATTTAAAGACCAACCTTGGCTGCAAGTTGGTGCTTAAGGATGTGAGGCATGTGGTTGACTTGAGGCTAAATTTAATTTCAATTGGAAGGCTAGATGATGAAGATTATGAGAGCAAGTTTCATAGAGGGCAATGGAAACTCAGTAAGGGTTCTCTTGTTATAGCTTATGGTGAGCAGTTAAATGCTACAGAAAAAGACTCAAGCATGGAGTTGTGGCATAGGCGACTTAGACACATGAGCGAGAAGGGACTGCAAGCTCTTTCTAAGAGAGAGGTATTACCAGACCTCATAGGTATACATCTGAACCCTTGTATTGATTGTTTGGCAGGTAAACAACATAGAGATTCATTTGCTAGTCTTGTTTTGTGTAGAAAAATGCATGCCTTAGACCATGTTTATACAGATGTATGTGATCTTTTGAGGACAAAAACTCATAGTGGATTTGTTGATGTTCTTGGAATAATTGGTGCACTTTATTTTGTCACTTTTATATATGATTTTTCCAGAAAAGTTTGGGCCTATGCTTTGAAGACTAAAGATCAGGTTATTCATATCTTCAAAGAGTTTCATGCTAGGGTTGAAAGGGAGACAAAAAGGCAATTGAAATGCATAAGATCATATAATGGTGGTGAGTATACATGATTATTTAATGATTATTGCAGGTCACATGGGATCAAACATGAGATGATAGTTCCTGGTACACCTCAGCATAATGCTATTGCAGAGAGGATGAACCGCACCATCATGGAAAAGATCAGATGTATGCTTTCACGAGCCAAGCTAGCCAAAAGGTTTTGGGATGAGGCTTTGAGGACTATAGTTGATGTGATCAACTTATCACCATGTACAACCCTAGATGGTGATGTTGCAGAGCATGTATTGTTGAATCTCGGATTTTGATGATAAAATCAATTGATGGGTTAATTGATCTATTCCATAATATTGAGTTAAGTGTGCAGGATTAACTATGATAACCAGAAAATATAAAGTAAGAATACCGGAGTCAAGTTCGATGGACGTTTAAGAGTCCGAAGAATCGTCGGAGATGTTGTTGGAACCAACCGAGAAGAAATCGGGAACTTGTTGGAATTTTCGGAAGTTCACCGAAGAGATCGTCGGAGGGTCGCGGAGATCACTGAGAAGGCTCGGCTACTCGTTGAAGTCGTCACAAGATCGGGAGCCTATTGGGAGTCCGTCGGAAGAAATCCGAGGGCATATCGAAAGTCCGTCGGAAGTTTGTCGGAAAGCTCGTCGGAACAAGACTCGACATTCGCGATTGAAAACTTGCTTGGGATGTTTTTAGTTACGTAGTTCACATGTAATTAGGATTAGGATTAAAAGATAATCCTATATCCTGCTTAGGGGCCAACTGGGCCCAAAATTAGACTTGGTTTGGGCTGGACTTAAAGCCCAACCAGTGAACCGAAGTGTCTGGCGGTGGCACCGCCCAGCACCCGAGAGCTAGGCAGTGGCACCGCTTGGCTGGGCGGTGGCACCGCTTGTACACTGTCAGTGTCAAACACTAATAGGCGGTGGCACCGCCACCGATAGGCGGTGGCACCACCAACATGGGGAACCAAAGAGAATTCAAATTTTGGAGCCCAAATTTGAATCCTCTTGAGGCTTATAAATACCCCTCAATTCTCAGCTGAGATTACAACTTTTTAAGAAGCAATAGATTGAGAAAAAGGTCTTAGAAAAGTCTTAGCAAGTCTTGTTTTCAATTTGCTAGAGTGTTCACCTCCTTCTTTCTTGCTGAAAATTTGTAAGAGTGTGAACCGCTTGTAAAAGGTTGTAAGAGGGATATTTATCCTTCCCCTTCAAGAGATTTGCTAGTGGAAGGTGGGAGCCTCATCGAAGAGGGCCTCGCAAGTGGATGTAGGTCATTTGACTGAACCACTTTAAAATTGGCGCGATCTCTGGTTTGCATTTTCTCATTGCTATTTATATTACTGTAAACCTTCTTACGTGCTTTATTTCCTCATTACCTTTGTTGCACACCTTTACAAACATGCGTTCAAGTTAAGCTTTTCAAGTTCGGTTTTTATTGTATGAAAGATTTGTCGAAACCAACGTTTTAATCCGCTGCACTAATTCACCCCCCCCCCCCCTTAGTGCCGCTCTGATCCTAATAATTGGTATCAGAGCAAGGCACACTCTCATATTTGGTTTGATACCCAAGAGAGATGTCTTACTCCGGCATACATGAGGGTCATTCTATCATACGTTCACCCATGTTTAATGGGTCGGATTATACTTATTGGAAGACTCGTATGAGGATCTTCCTCATTTCCATGGATTTCGAGCTTTGGACTATTGTCGAAAATGGATTTCAAAAATCTTCTCTTCCGATGAGCGAATGGAATGAATCAGAGAAGAAGGTTTTTGCTTTAAATGCAAAGGCTATGAATGCCTTGTTTTGTGCACTAGACAAAAATAAATTTAATTGTGTTTCAATTTGTGATTCAACTTTTGATATTTGGAGAACTCTTGGGGTCACTCATGAAGGCACTAGCCAAGTGAAAGAGTCCAAAATCAACATCCTTGTGCACCCTTACGAATTTTTCCGAATGAAACCAAGTGAGTCCATCGGAGACATGTACACCCGTTTCACGGATGTCACCAATGGACTCAAAGCTCTTGGTAAAGATTTTACTAACTTTGAACTAGTGACTAACATCTTAAGATCCCTCCCTAAAAGTTGGGATCCAAAAGTTACGGCTATTCAAGAAGCCAAAGACCTTAAAATATTCCCTCTTGAAGAACTTATTGGGTCTCTAATGACCTACAAAATGACATGTCAAGCTCATGATGAGCTCAAGAACCCCCTTCCAAAGAATAGGAAGGATATGACACTCATCTCACAAGAAGATCACTTGAAAGGAATATCAAGTGATGAGGACAGTGACAATGACATTACACTTTTGACTCAAAATTTTAAAAAAAATTTAAGAAAGAATAAATTTAAAAATAATACAAAAAATAAATTTGAACACAAGAAGGACCAAGTTATTTGCTATGAGTGTAAAAAATCGGGACACTATAAGAACGATTGTCCCAAGCCAAAAAAAGAACAACAAATAAGAAGGCGCTCAAGGCAACGTGGGATGATTCAAGCACGTCCAAAGAAGATGAGTCCAATACCGAGCAAGTTGCTCATTACGCCCTAATGGCCATCGGAGAAGAGGTAACGGATTTAATTGATGTAGATTTACCATATCATGAATTATTAAATGCCTTCCATGAGTTATTTGATGAATGTAAGACAATTAGTAGAAAATACAAATTGCTAAAAAAGGAGCATGATAGTCTCACTTGTAATTTCGATAAATTAAAGACTGAATATCATGATAGTTTAGCTCCATGTATAAAATGCCATGATCTAGAAACTCTCTAAAAGGAGAACTTGCTACTTAAGGACACCTTGAAGAAATTCGAGGTTGGTAGCAAGTTTTTGAACATGATCCTTACAAATAAGGGTCACGTTTCTAAAAGAAGTGGAATCGGATTTGTGAGAAGTCCTCACCAAAATCCAACCACCTTCATTAAAGGCCTTGTCTTACATGTTCGGCACCAAAGCAATTGCAACTTTTGTTGCAAATATGGACATAAAACTTATAAATGTCCATTCAAAAAAATTAGTCCAAACAAACTAATTTGGGTTCCTAAAGGAACTATGATCAATTCTATGCAATATGATGAACAAGTCAGATCAGTTTTTAAGGCATCCAAAAGAAAATGGATACCTAAAAATAATCCCTTCTTATAGAAACATACACCATCACAAGCTAGGAGCAAGAGATGGTATCTCGATAGTGGATGCTCAAGACATATGACTAGAGATCCATCTCATTTCTCTATGCTCACTAGCAAAGTAGAAGGGTACGTCACATTCGGAGACAACAACTAAGGAAAAATCATTGGCAAGGGAACCATAGGTAACAAATTAAAAATTTCTATTGATGTTGTCTTACTAGTTGATGGATTGAAACATAATCTCTTGAGTGTTAGTCAATTATGCGATAAAGGTTATATCGTTAGATTTGAATCAAATGTGTGTATTATTGAAAAACCAAACCATAACATAACTATGATTGCATTAAAACAAAATAATGTCTACACCATCAACTTTGATGAACTAAGAAATGAAATGTGCTTCTCCGCTTTAAATAATGATGCCTGGCTTTGGCATAGGAGACTAGGCCATGCAAGCATAAAACTAATATCTAAGATCTCATATAGAGAATTAGTATGAGGAATTCCAAATATGAAGTTTATTAAAGACAAAGTATGCGATGTATGTCAACTAGGTAAACAAATAAAAACTAGTTTCAAACCAAAAATTCAAATTAGCACCACTAGACCATTACAATTGATTCATTTAGACTTATTTGGACCAAGTGACACGACAAGTCTAGGAGGAAGCAAATATGCGTTTGTAATTGTGGATGACTATACTAGATACACTTGGACCTATTTCTTAGCTCACAAAAGTGATTGTTTCAAGTGTTTCTCTAAATTTTGTAAACTCACTCAAAACGAAAAAGGATTCATGATTTCATCAATTCGGAGTGATCATAGTGGTGAATTTCAAAACCGTGACTTTCAAAATTTTTGTGAAGTTAATGGATACAATCACAACTTCTCCACTCCGAGAAATCCTCAACAAAATGGAGTAGTTGAAAGAAAAAACAGAAACCTACAAGAAATGGCAAGAACGATGTTAAATGAACATAGTCTACCCAAGTATTTTTGGCCGAAGCCGTGAATACGGCTTGCTACATCATCAATAGGGTTCTAATAAGACCGTTCCTATCAAAAACTCCCTATGAATTATGGAATAACAAAAAACCAAATGTTTCCTATTTTAAAGTTTTCGGTTGTAAATGCTTTATTTTGAATGAAAGGGATGCCTTAGGAAAATTTGATGCTAAATCCGATGAAGGCATCTTTCTTGGTTACTCTTCCGTTTCTAAGGCTTTTCGGGTTTTTAACAAAAGAATCTTAGTAATAGAAGAGTCTATTCATGTAGTTTTTAATGAAATTTCTGATTTAAAGAAAAATGATGTTGATGATGATCTTGGTTTTGATAATTTGAATTTAAATGAACCCCCTCCTCAAAATAGCAACTTGGATGCACCTTCTTCCGAAATTTCCTTACCCAAAGAATGGAAGTATATAGATGCTCATCCAAAGGAGCTAATTATAGGAGATACATCAAAAGGGGTTCAAACTCGTTCCTCTTTTAAGAATTTTTGTGCTAACACTGCCTTCCTTTCTCAAATCGAACCTAAATGCATTGATGAGGCCTTAAAAGATAATTTTTGGGTTATTGCAATGCAAGAGAAATTGAATCAATTTGAGAGGAATAAGGTATGGAAGCTTGTTCCTAAACCTAGTGACCATTTAGTTATTAGTACTAAATGGGTCTTTAGAAATAAGCAAGACGAAAATGGTATCGTGGTTCGAAACAAGGCTAGATTAGTGGCCAAAGGTTTCAACCAAGAAGAAGGTATCAACTACGAAGAAACCTTCGCTCCTGTGGCGAGATTAGAAACCATTGGGATGCTCCTTGCCTATGCTAGTAGTAATAATTTTAAACTGTTTCAAATGGATGTCAAAAGTGCCTTCTTGAATGGTTTTATTTCCGAAGAAGTATATATCGAACAACCTCCCGGATTTGAAAATTTTCTTCTTCCTAATCATGTATTCAAATTGACTAAGGCTCTCTATGGCTTGAAACAAGCTCCTAAAGCTTGGTATGAAAGGCTTAGTTCCTTTCTTATTTTAAATAATTTTACCAAAGGCATGGTTGATACTACATTGTTTATCAAACATTTTGAAAATAATTTTCTTATTGTACAAATTTTTGTTGACGATATTATTTTTAACTCTTCGGATGAATCACTATGTGAATCATTTGCCAAATGTATGAGTCATGAATTTGAAATGAGTTTAATGGGTGAGTTAACTTTCTTTTTAGGATTATAAATCAAACAACTTAGTGATGGTATATTTCTTAACCAATCTAAATATACATTAGAATTGTTAAAATGATTTAACATGGATAATTCAAAAGCAATAAACACCCCTATGAGTACTTCGACTAAGTTAGATATGGATGAAAATAGTAAAAATTTTGATCAAAAAATATATAGGGGAATGATAGATAGTCTACTCTATCTCACCGCGAGTAGATTGGATATTATGTTTAGTGTATGACTTTGCGCTAGGTTTCAATCTAATCCTAAATTATCTCATCTTAAGAGTGTTAAAAGAATATTTAGGTATCTTAAAGGAACTCCAAATTTAGGATTGTGGTATCCAAAATTCAAAAAATTCGATTTAATAGCTTATGCAGATGCCGATTTTGGCGGATGCAGGATAGATAGAAAAAGTACATCCAGAACATGCCAATTTTTAGGACATGCACTTGTTTCTTGGACTTCCAAGAAATAAAATTCAATTGCACTATCTACGGCGGAAGCTGAATACATTGCTGCAAGTGCATGCTGTGCACAAGTTGTTTAGATGAAAAATACATTAGAAGACTATGGAATTCACTTCAAAAACATTCCCATAAAATGTGATAAAACTAGTGCCATATGTCTTACAAAAAATCCAATTCAACACTCTAGAACTAAGTATATCGATATTAGGCATCATTTCATATGCGATCATGTCCTTAACAATAATGTTGTTTTAGAATTTATTGACACAAAGCATCAATTGGTAGATATTTTTATAAAAGCCTTAAATGAAGACCAATTTGAATTCATTAGAAGGGAACTAGGCATGTTAAATTGTCCTTGAAAATAAGCTTGTTTGAATGTATTTTCCAAAAAATGTCTCATCCTTTTCCGTTCTTCTATGGATTTGACTTCATCTTTCTCGTTCGATTCAAAATGACATATTAAAGTACAACTCATTATCTTAACCTATCTTGAGTCAAACACCTCTGAAAAACAAAAGGGGGAAGAAAGGATTTTTTTTCCTTCTTCCGTGGCATGCCAGCGGTGGCACCGCCAGAACTGGCGGTAGCACCACCTAGGCGCTCGAGCACCAGGCGGTGGCATCGCTCGGTTTGGCGGTGACACCGCCCGAGACACCCTTTAAATACCGAAGGGTTAGGGCCGGCGGTGACACCGCCCCCAACCCGTGAAGGCCTCGCTCAAACTCTCCCAAAATCTTTCTAACTCTCATTCTAACCTCTAGAAGTCTTGGAGAGGGTTTCTTATTCGTCCAAGCTCTCCATCCTCCAAGAAACACTCCATAAGGTAAAATCTTTCCTTCCTCTTCTCATTGTTTTACTTACTCTTTACAATTTCATATTTTTTTGATCTATCATCTTGTCTAGATAATGGCTCCTAAGAGATCAAAAGGGAAAAGGATTGAAGGAGATTCATATGACCATGAACTTTTTAGATCCAAAGAAGTGGCTCTTAGGTTTCGAAAATTCAAAACAAGATGTATCCATAAGGGTAAACACGTTGATCTCGATGAACTAGGAAACTTAGAACCCATTAGGTGGTTTGTTCATCTAGAGGCCCTACCTCCCCTACAAATAGATGAACCAATTTATCCTAGGTTAGTTAGGCTCTTTTATGCAAACTTATGGGTAGATGATGATAGCCTAAGTACTTACCTTCTAGGAACACAAATTAGGATTTTTGATAGTACTATTTGTGAACTAATTAAAATCACTGAAAAAGATAGGGGCTACTATTTTAGAGGTAAATGAGATGTTAATATAATCGGAGCAACTTACACTGAAGCTGTCGAAACTATATTTGCAAACTCGGACCTCGGAATAATACCCAAGAGTTGCGAACACTTACTACCCTTTAACTCTAAAATTCTTCATCATATCATAACAAGCATACTATTCCCTAAGCAATTTCATCTTGATGAAATGAGTCAAATAGAGATAAGCACCATGTATTGGATTATGATCGGTCAACATAACTGTTTTGGATACTCAATCTGACAACACATGCAGGATATTATAGCTAAAGATACTATGTTGCCATATGGGGGGTTAATCACTAGATTTCTTCTTGCCCATGACATTTGTATCCCACCCGATGAAGAAACAATTCAAAGTGATAGATATAACATCATCAATAGAAATCTACTGAAAAGACTTAGGTGCACATTTAACAATGGTATATGGGTAAGGCAACCTAGAAGGACTGATCCTATTCCTCCACCAGTAGAACACCCAGAAACACCAATTCTTAGGGGAAATGAATCTCCTCCTCCTAGTCTCTTTGGCGCAACACCTTCAGCTCCTGTTTCATCCTCTGAAGGACTCATTATGGTAGAACTGTCTTAGATCAAATTCCAACAAGACCAACTCAAATCGCAGCAAGAACAAATTGCAAATTGAAATTTTGAAGGAACTATGACAAATGAATCAAAAAATAGATGTCATGTATCAGCACTATGGATTACCTCCTAAGGATTAATTGATGTATCTTTTTATTCTGTTCTGTTTACTCTTAATATCAAGTTCGAAGTTTATCATCTTTTGAACGAAAACTAAACCTTCCTTTTTAGATGTATTTTTAAAATTCTGGATATATGCTGATTTTTTTTTCTGAATGAATGCGGATTTTTTTTCTGGATGAATGCTGATTTTTTTAAGATGAATCTGGATAAATATATTTAGCAAATTTAAATGATTAATCTTAATGCTAAATTCTTTCTCTAATGATTTTATGATCACAAATTGTGTGCTTCAAGTCTCATCTCCTTTTTGTTGATGACAAAGGGGGAGAAAAGTGATGACTTGTACCATTTTGATAGCATGACTTATATGAATTGCAAAAGCTTGTGTGATACGAATGTCTTATATACCTTACAAAATCTTTGAGAATATCGCAAGATTGGTTGATCATATTGAAAGTATGCCTTACATTTATATCATGAAATTTATGTTGAAAATCTTTATCTCCTATCGTAGTAAAAATTGTCCCTTATCATTCGACTTGAAAATGATTTTCATCGAAGTTTCGTATTTACTGAGAATAACGATAAGTTCAATGGTTAGAACTTATTATTTTATGCTTGAATTCAATGGGATGGAATTCAAATGTTTTTATCTTCTCATAATATGACATATAGATAGGGGGAGTTATGTTTAACTCCGTCATCAATTGATTGTCATCATAAAAAAGAGGGAGATTGTTGAATCTCATATTTTGATGATAAAATAAATTGATGAGTTAATTGATCTAATCCATATTATTGAGTTTAGTGTGCAGGATTAACTACGATAACCAGAAAACATAAAGCAAGGATACCGAAGTCAAATTCGATGGACATTTAAGAGTTCGAAGAATTGTCAGAGATGCTGCCGGAACCAACCGAGAAGAAATCGGGAACTTGTCGGAATTTTCGGAAGTTCGCCAAAGAGATCATTGGAGGTTCACGGAGATCACCGAGAAAGCTCGGCTACTCATTGAAGTCGTCACAAGATCGGGAGCCTGTTGGGAGTCCATCGGAAGAAATTCGAGGGCATATCGGAAGTCCACCAGAAGTTCGTCGGAAAGCTCGCCGAAACAAGACTCGACGTTCGCGGTTAAAAACTTGCTTGGGATGTTTTTAGTTACGTAGTTCACATGTAATTAGGATTAGGATTAAAAGATAATCCTATATCCTGGTTAGGGGCTAACTGGGCCTAAAATTAGACTTGGTTTGGGCTGGACTTAAAGCCCAACCAATGAACCGAAGTGTCTGGCAGTGGCACCGCCCAGCACCCGAGAGCCAGGCGGTGGCACCGCTTGGCTGGGCGGTGGCACCGCCAGTACACTATCAGTGTTAGACACTGACAGGCGGTGGCACCGCCACCGATAGGCGATGGCACCGCCAGCATCGGGAACCAAAGAGAATTCAAATTTTGGAGCCCAAATTTGAATCCTCTTGAGGCCTATAAATACTCCTCAATTCTCAGCTAAGATTACAACTTTTTAAGAAGTAATAGATTGAGAAAAAGGTCTTAGAAAAGTCTTAGCAAGTCTCATTTTTAATTTGCTAGAGTGTTCACCTCCTTCTTTCTTGCTAAAAATTTGTAAGAGTGTGAACTTGTAAGAGGGGTATTTGTCCTTCCCCTTCAAGAGATTTGCTAGTGGAAGGTGGGAGCCTCATCGAAGAGAGCCTCGCAAGTGGATGTAGGTCATTTGACCAAACCACTTTAAAATTGACGCGATCTCTAGTTTACATTTTCTTATTGCTATTTATATTACTACAAACCTTCTTACGTGCTTTATTTCCTCATTACCTTTGCTGCACACCTTTACGAACACGCGTTCAAGTTAAGCTTTTCAAGTTCGGTTTTTATTGTATGAAAGATTTGTTGAAACCAACGTTTTAATCCACTGCACTAATTCAACCCCAACCCCCCCCCCTCTCTTAGTGCCGCTCCGATACTAACATGTATGGTCAGGGAAAGATGTTTCCTACAGGCATTTGAGAGTGTTTGGTTGTCATGCATTTGCACATATTCTAGACAATGAGAGATCCAAGCTGGATGGTAAGTCTAAAGAATATATTTTTCTTGGCTACTCATATGATTATTTTGGTTACAGGCTTTGGGATCTAGAAAAGTAGAAGGTGTTTAGAAGCAGAGACGTAGTCTTCTTTGAAGATCAAACTTTTGAAGATTTGAAGAAGAAGGCACCAGCCAATACTTCTGTAGAAGGATTAGCAGATTGTGACCCAATTACTCCTCTAGTATATCAGGGTGATGGGGGAGAGGTGCAGGAAGATAGTGTAGAGCCTAATGTTGATCTACCTACAAGACATGTTGAGCAAGAAGAAGTTGGAGAGCAACTTCCCGTAGAACCTTAGTTGAGAAGATCTTCTAGACAATGTCAACTTTCCAAAAGATACTCTACAGATGAGTATGTGATGCTTACTAATACAGGTAAACCAGAGAGTTACCAAGAAGTAGTTAAAAGTGAGTAGAAAGAGAAGTGGTTAATTGCTATGCAGGAAGAGATGAATGCTCTTCAGAAGAACCACACTTATGATTTGGTGCTACTACCAAATGGAATAAAGGCCTTGAAGAACAAGTGGGTTTTCAGGTTGAAGACTCAAGAATATTATTCTTAACCAAAGTACAAAACTAGATTGGTTGTAAAAGGCTTTGGTCAAAAGAAATGTATTGACTTTGAAGAGATTTTTTCTCCTGTTATTAAAATATCTTTTATTCGTGTTGCTCTTAGTATTGCTGCTAGCCAGGACTTGGAGGTTGAGTAGTTAGACGTGAAGACAGCTTTCCTTCATAGGGATTTAGAGGAGAAAATTTATATGGAGCAACCAGAAGGCTTAAAAGTCAAAGGTAAAGATAACTTTGTCTGCAAATTGAAGAAGAGCTTATATGGGCTAAAGCAAGCTCCAAGATAGTGGTATAAAAAGTTTGATTCATTTATGATAGAAAATGGATACAAAAGAACGGTTTCAGATCATTGTGTGCCAATCAAATGGTTTGGTGAGAATTTTATTATTCTCTTACTTTATGTTGATGACATGCATATTCTTAGAAAAGATATGTCTAAAATTGACAGATTGAAGAAGGAGCTAAGTGAGTCTTTTGCAATGAAGGACATGAGGCCAGCAAAGCAAATAATGGGTATACAGATTTCCCGTGAAAGGAAAAATAAGAAGATTTGGTTGTCACAGGAGAAATACATCGAGAAGGTATTGGAAAGATTCAGTATGAGCAATGCAAAACCAGTTGGTTCTCCTCTTGCAGGTCACTTCAAGTTGTGCTCAGAACAGAGTCCGTCAAATGATGAGGAGAAAGAGAAAATGCAAAAGGTTCCTTATGCTTCAGCAGTTAGAAATTTAATGTATGCAATGGTATGTACGAGGCCAGACATCGTATATGTAGTTGGTGTTACTAGCAGATTTCTTGCAAATCCAAGCAAAGAGCACTGGGTAGTAGTGAAGTGGATTTTTAGATATCTCAGAGGGAGCTCTAAGGTTTGTTTAAGCTTTGGAGGTGGACCACATGTGTTAACAAGTTACATAGATGTAGATATGGCAAGAGGTAGAGATACGAGAAAGTCTACTTCAAGTTAAGTACTTACTTTTGCAGGGGAAGCTGTGTCATGGCAATCCAGGTTACAAAAGTGTATTGCTATCTCCACCACAAAAGCAGAATATATTGCTGCTACAAAGGTATGTAAAGAAATGTTATGGATGAAAGAATTCTTACAAGAATTGGGGTTGAAACAGGAAAATTATATGGTGCATTGTGACAGCCAGAGTGTCATCCATTTGTGTAAGAACCCTATGTTTCATTCCAAGTCAAAGCATATAGATGTCAGATATCACTGGATTCGAAATGTATTTGAAGAGAAGTAGTTGCAGCTTCAAAAAATTCACACAGATGACAACGGAGCAGACATGTTGACAAAGACTTTACCAAACGAAAGATAAGAGATATGCCGATAGCTGGTCGGCATGACTTCATATTGAGGAGTCATGGGATAGCCTCCCTTATGGGCTGAAGGGGGAGGTTGTTGGGCTGACAGCCCATATTCAGCCCATGTGGGCTTTATCAGCCCACAGCCTACACCCCCTCTTAACCTAACCCTAAATCAATATAAGGGGGGTGTGGTGACTGCATTTAGGCACAACGGAGGTGGCTACATTTTTTGGCAAAAAAGGGCAGCAACGTGGAGAGCTTTGCAGCAGCAAAGAGGAGAAGAAAAAGGTAGAAAAACAAGAGAAAGAAAGGGAAGAAAACAAGGACAATGCAGAGAGACTATTCTCAATCATCTAGCAGTGTTCTCATCTTAGGTTAGATCAAATCTATAGTAGACTCTTGCTGTGATTACTTGGGAGGTTTTAGATATTGTGGACAATGACGTGATCCTTATATCTGAGTTATTCTCTTATGATTGTTGCTAGTGTTTAGGGCAAGAGATTGAGATTTGTATATTTATTATTCTCATCGTGGATTATCTCTAGTTTGCCCCATAGTTTTTACCCTTCATATTGGAGGGGTTTTCCACGTATATCTTAGTATTCTATTTGATTATGATTTCATTTAATTCCACTGCATATCATAACCTGCTAGTATTTGTTCATATAAAAAAGTTATTCCGCTTTATATCCTCATCAAGGTCGACCCTCTTTATTTCTTTGCGCTGTCATTGATGAGCAAACTCATTATAGTTTTCATTGATTTCTTTCTCATATTATTTTTTTGAAGAATTATCATACCAGTTTTGTGTTGGTTTTACATTGGATACACATGGATGTTGATGCTACTCGAACATTATTTTCATCATAAATCGCATTATTCGTTTTTAGTTTGACAAACATATATGCAAGAGGAATTCTTATTCAGAGTTGATTTGAGATGGAGTATCAAGGAAGGGCCTAGCTCGGGCTGTGAGCTTTTCTTTCTTCTTTTTCTTTTACCAGACCCGGGTTGTGGGTAAAGAAATCGATTGAGCCTCCCCTTGAGTAGGCTCATGGAGGGTTTTTTCACCCTAACTTTTCTGGTTAGGGTTTTTCCCTCCAACGAGGTTTTGCCTTGATCTATTATTCGATCGAGGATTTCCTCGAATTAAAAATTACATATTACAAATAATATGGATCGAAAGAAATTCTATCATTTGAATAAAAATATTGTGGCTTCCTAATGCATTCATTATATCGAAATAAATATTTTCTAAACATATGAGATGTCTCAAGTATTTAGAGTCGACTTCTTAAAGCATGAAAAATGGCTTTAATATATGTAATAATATATTTATCATTTGAAAATTATTTTCTGTGATCTATGGCTATGGTTACTTCTAATTTGTACAAAATAAAAACACAAATTCCTTATCCTACCAAAGCAAAATATTTTCTTACAACAATAACTTTAACTATTATTTGGCGAAGCAAGTTTAAACTTTAATACTAATCTAAGATGCCATCCACCTTCAACAACATGATCATCTACTCACGAAGAATTAATAGTTAAAGTCAACTAAGAACTCTCATGCATACCTTGTGTATCCCATACCTATCCAGTGCTACTTGTGCATCCATTTTACATGACAAATATTCAATAGTAGAACGAGGAAAACTAAAAATTTAAGATAGACACGTCCATCCATTAAACAATAAAAGCAACCACAACTATTTAATTTGGTAGAATAAGGTTACAACTTTGACAAGGAAATAATTCCTAAAGCAAAGTATGTGTTCCCCTCCATGTCACAGGCTTAGTTGGAATTGCCTAAGTCGTGTGGCACCCTTGCGATAAAGACATGAATTTAGCTTGCGTTGCCTAAGTCGTGGGGCATCCTTGTGGCAAAGACGCTAACTTAGCTTGTGTTGCCTAAGTCACTCTTCGCACTTGTGATTTGCGTCCGCAAATATTAGCCCACTTGCAACCTCTCACTGGTCCTGAAGGACTTGTAAGAGAGAAAGTTGATTAGTTCGAAGAATGAATGACAGATAAGTCCCGACGTCTCGTGAAAAGGGGAAGCTTTACAAGCAATTCAGCGAGCACCTTGCATGCATAAGAGAAAAGAGAGAGAGGGGGAAAACAAGGACTTTAGAAGGTTGAACGAATAGCTACAAGTCCACAAACAGCTGCTCACCGGGTGCTGGGTACGATAACAAGTTCCCGTCAAGGTAACGTGCGAATTTGCGAAAGATTATTTAATGCCCGACACTATACCAAAGCCCTATCGCCCATGGTGCCACCCGGGGGGTTCTAGGGTGCTGAGATGGCTGACGTTTCGTGTGCAGTAGAGGGCTGAAAAAAATAGTCCATGGCACGTGAAAATGAAGTTGTTTTGGAGCTGTTTTGCTCGGTCCGGTGAGCGATCGCACTGTAGCAGTGCAACTTGTTCGAACTTACATTTTTACAAGTAAAAGGACTTAAAACCAAGCCAAAATATGCTGCCAAACAGTTGTACATATAGATGAGAGCGGCAAGCAGTTCGTTGAACGGAGTTTTTATGGGCGCATGATGACTGTTTGTGATATTCTCCCCCACTCAAACTGTCGATGCCCTCATCGACGCTTGTTGAGATGGAGCATCGTGAGGATTTTTTTCACCCTAACATTTCTGGTTGGGGTTTTTTCCCACCAACGAGGTTTTGCCTTGATCTATTATTCAATTGAGGATTTCCTCGGATTAAAAATTGCATATTCCAAATATTATGGATTGAAAGAAATTCTATTGTTTTAATAAAAATATTGTGGCTTCCTAATGCATTCATTATATAGAAATAAATATTTTCTAAACATATGAGATGTCTCAAGTATTTAGAGTCGACTTCTTAAAGCATGAAAAATGGCTTGAATATATGTAATAATATATTTATCTTTAAAAAATTATTTTTTGTGATCAATGGCTATGGTTACTTCTAATTTGTACAAAAAAAAAAACACACAAATTCCTTATCCTACCAAATTAAAATATTTTCTTGCAACAATAACTTTAATTATTATTTGGCAAAGAAAGTTTAAACTTTAATACTAATCTAAGATGCCATCCACCTTCAACAACATGATCATCTACCCATGAAGAATTAATAGTTAAAGTCAACTAAGAACTCTCAAGCATACCTTGTGTATCTCATACCTATCCAGTTATACTTGTGCATCCTTTTTACATGACAAACATTCAATAGGAGAACAACGAAAACTAAAATTTTAAGATAGACATGTCCATCCATTAAACAATAAAACCAACAATAACTATTTAATTTGATAGAATAAGGTTACAACTTTGATAAGCAAATCATTCCCAAAGAAAAGTATGTGTTCTCCTCGAGGAGAAAAGAAAAGAAAACACTAAGAGAATGGAAACATTACTTAAGTTTACTGCCCTCACAATACATTACTTAAATATATGCAACATTATTTAAGTTTGTAATGGACCTATCGTATCATATATATATATATATATATATATATATATATATATATATATATATATATATATATATATTCTAACTTTCTTGTATGTACTATGCATTTTATATTCCTCATATCTCGGAAGGGAAGTGAAATCTTATAGGAAGATTGTAACTTGAACAGAGAGATGGCAAACTATTATTCTCCTACACATCTTTATTTCTTGTTGGTGGGCCCACAAGTAACCTAACTTCAAAACATGCCGTCGAACATTAAACCACAAAAAAAAGAAAACTTACTAATATAACTGTTCCATTACAAGTCAGAAAAAGCAATATGTTTGGTAGAGGCCACTCAAATGAATACATTGTGTATGTGGTTAATTTCTCGCTATGCAGAACCAACTTTTGATGAGGCTTCACTAATTAGGAACGGGACATATATGTATAATAATCCCAGAATTTATCTTTTGAGATTTCAAACTGGACAAAGATTTAACCCTGCATCCTACTACTTAGGCTATCGAGCAGTAGCTTTGATGCTTGAGCAGTAAAAATTGTATATGACTTATATATATGAACACACATGTATCAATCAATATAAGAAATATGCATGCATTTATCAGTAACCTAGCTTCCAAATTTAGATAATAATGACATATACATTTTTTCTTCTCAGACATCTAAATATACACATGAAGCATAATGATAAGACTTCTTTCAATAAGTGATTTATTAACATGCCATTCAACATTACCCCATCCAACACTAAACCCCAAAAAAAAAAAGATTAAATGCTTATCTAAGTCTGTTAAAATAATATCACCTTGACCGATAACGATGTCAGTTAGGTGTTGCTAGCACTTATCTTATCTCTTCGAGGGCCTTTACTAGATCCTAATAGAGAGAGAAAACAAACCGGTTAGAGGGAAAAATCAAATCTATTAGAGTGACAAGTAAGCTTGTTTAGAGAAAGAAATAGAGCTATAGAGAGGGCCTCTAGAGAGACAAATTTCAAAAAGTAAAAAGAATCTAAGGAAAGAGAAAATCTTAAGAGAAGAATTGCTCACAACATTGATGAGAAGTAGATATGATTGCGGCAACCTATCAAACAACTAAAGATATCAATAATAAGAGTTCAATTGATAAATCATATTATAATTATAATATCTGACCAATGTAAAACACAAACATAACATGTCAATAATAAGTATGCCCACATGTCATCATCCATATTTATGCTATCTTGGGCTTGCATATACTCACTTCTCTACCAAATAAATAACTTGGGAGGAATTTTAGTATCCTTACTTACAAATTAGGGTTTATAGTGAGTAATCACTCAATAAGCATAAGTCTATATAGCCTTATTCAAGTGAGTATGTATCATATCATATATACAATATTTCAAGATCATTGACATAAGACACTTAACGATAGACATCACATCATGTGACGTATACAGCATGCATAACCCTACAACATAGTATATGCACAATAAGGAGGTAAAATTTTATGTTAAAATAATTCAAATACTTATTCGCATATGTAGGAAATATAGCAAATCCATATATTTCTACACATCAAATTATAGCATACATGGGCACTCCCACACCATACATTATCGTAATAATATATACGAGCACTCGTACATCACACGTCATAATATATACGAGCAGTCTCATACCGCACGTCATTATATATATATATATATATATATATATATATATATATATATATATATATATATATATATATATATATATATATATATATATATATATATATGCACTCCTACACTACACATAATATCATATATGTGCATTATACGTCATAACATATCAATGCACTCCTACACTATATATTATGGAAAACACATGCACTTTCACATCACACATCATAATATATACATATACACAAGATATTTTTATCATAATTAATATATTTTTATGCTTACAAAATTTATACATTAACATTTAACTCGTGATGATCTTATCGAACGAAACATGCTTTCTAAAATATATTATGTATACTATAATTTATATGATCACTATTTTATAGTGAATTAAACTTATATTTACCTGATTGAACTAAAAAATAAAGATGCCATTGAAAGACTATGTTTCTTATTGATCGAGTATGTCAGAGAGTGATACACTTATCAAATTAGGAGCCTATATAAAGACATGAGATGTCTTAATTAAGAACTATACCTCTTGAATTAGTGTTTTTATTATAATTCATAGCAATAATTCATAAAAACATATTTGATAAAATCTCTTATAAAATAAAATACACTCAATCTAAAAATTCATTAAAATTTTATCACCAATTTTTTTAATAATTCACTCTATAAACAAATGAACTAGTTAATATCTATTATACCATCGTATGATTATGAAGAATTTGCTTTCTCACTATTCAGACTGACTAAACTATCCTCATAATTTAACTACAACAACTTAAAGAAAGGGCTATGACTATCTGAACTTATAAATCTTATATCTTAGTGTACGGAGGTGGTATTTTTTCAATTCCAAATATCACAAAATTATAAGAGAAAATTTTTAAAATATTTCAAAAGAACAAAGCCTAATCATATTCTTCAAGGGTCAATTCAACTCGAATAGAATCCCTTCTTAGAAAATTAGGGATTCTAACTACCTTAAATTTGGAAAGTAATAACTCTATGCACCAATCTCAGATTAAACATATACTCAAGCCTTTAGAATCATGAAATATTTATATAAAATATATCCAAATATTAAAAATAAACTTGAAGTCTAGATTACTCAAAAGTAGTTGAAAATATCAACGTATAATGTATAAAACTGAAACCCTAAGTATAGTAAGGGAAGATTTGGGGTTTTTCTTATCTCAATCTTCCTTAGAACTTGGGTTTCTTGACCACTGTAAGAAAAGTTGAGAGAATAGCTAAAGAAAGAAAGAAAGGGTCATGAGTTATTAGGTTAGTAAAGAGAATGAGGTCAAATAAGGTAGAGGTGCTTAAAAGTTATCTTGAAGTTAATGGTTCATGTTGAATCTCGTATTTTGATGATAAAACTACTTTATATATGTTTATGATTTAATCTGCATTTTGAGTGACGCAGGATGCTTCGATCAGGATGAGACAATTAAAGCAGGAAAATCATGTTGTGCCAAAGGAACATGTCAGAAGATTGGACGTCGGGTCGGTGGATCGGTCGATGTATCGACAGAAGGCTTCGGGCCATGGACTCGGGCATCGGGCCAAGAAGAGTGGGTATGGTGCCAAGGATATCGGAGTTGCAGAGTCAACTAGCCAATTGGGCAAAAGGCTGGAGGAGAGGACGATGCGCCGAAGAATCGGACGAAGCGTCGAGGGACCAATGACATGCATGACAACTTGGTTAATTGCTTAGGATTAATTGTCTCAATCGAAGTTTTATTTTAAGTGTGCAGGATTAACTACAATGAAAGTAAGACATGTAGCAGGAGTTACGTCGAAGTGAAGACTATGATCACGGTGGGAGTTCGAGAGTTCGACGGAAGTCCGAACGGTCGTCGGAGGTTCTGCGAGAACAAATCCGGGAAGTCCAGGAGCTTGCCAAAGAAGCTCGTTGGAACTCGCCAAGTGGATCGTCGCAAGTCCAGGAGTTTGCCGGAAGTCATCGAAGGTTCGTCGGATGTTCGCCGAAAATTCGTCGGAAGCTCGCCGGTGTTAGGATCGAGAGCACTAAGAGGGGGGGGGTGAATTAGTGCAGCGGTGATCTTACAGCGATTAAAAACCAAAAGCTGCGTTCGTTCAAAACTATTACGATGCAAAAGCAAATTCTTAGTTTGTATCTAAGTGCAGTTTGCGTCTAAGCGCAGATTGCGTCTAAGCGCAGTTTACGTCTAAACTCAGATTTACGTCTAAACGCAGTTTTACGTCTAAACGCAGATTTACGTCTAAACGCAGATTTACGTCTAAACACAGTTTTACGTCTAAACGCAGTTTTACGTCTAAACACATATTTACGTCTAAACTCAGATTTACGTCTTAAACTCAGATTTACGTCTAAACGCATATTTACGTCTAAACGCAGTTTTACGTCTAGACGCAGATTTACGTCTAAACTTTGAAACTCGTTTGTATACTCGCAGAAGGCAGTATGCAGTTGAAATCAAGACGTAAACGTGAACTGAGAACTGATGATTGAGCGAGGAAAGCCGATTTACGTCTGAATGCAGTTTTACGTCTAAATGTTAAAACTCGTTCGTAAAATTGTAGAGGACAGTTTGCAGTTATCAATAGGATCAAAATGTAAGTGTAAACTGCAAAGAAGCTCGTTCGTAAAGGCACGGAAAACAGTTCTGCAGAATCAAACGTAAACGTAAACTGTAATGTATGAAAATACGAATTTACGTCTGAATGCAGATTCGGAAGAACAGCACTTAGAACTTGTTCGTGAAAGCGCAGAGAGCAGTAGTAATGAAGGAGGTTTGCAGTAATGATAAAGTGCTCGAAAATAAACGCAAACCAGAGATTTAGAGTGGTTCGGTTAGCCTTGACCTACTCCACTTTTGGCTTCCTCCACCGACGAGGTTGCCGACGTCAACTAGGGGCCTTCCTTCAATAGGTGAAGGCCAAACTGCCCTTTTACAATTTCTCTCCTTTTGACAGGCTCAGGAGACAACCTTTACAGACCTTTCTCTCCTCACTTTACAACTGAAAACTTGAAGAACAGAAGGAGGAGACTTAAAGGCTTTACAACACTTTTGAGCTCTTAGAATCACAGAAAAGATCAAGATTTCGGTGTAGGTCTGTATCTTTTCAGTGCTGAATGGGTGGGGTATTTATAGGCCCCAACCCAGTTCAAAATTCGAGCTCAAAACCATCAAATCCCGGAATTCCGGGATCAGGCGGTTGCACCTCTTGACTGGAGAGGTTGCACCGCCTGGCAGAGCTCGAAGACTGAGCTCAGGCGGGTGCACCTCTCTGTCAGGGGTGGTTGCACCTTCCTGCCAGAGCTCGAAGACCGAGCTCAAGCGATGCATCACCTGTCCAAGGAGGTTGCATCACCCTGCCAGAGCTCGAAGACCGAGCTCGGTGGTTGCACCTCTCGGCAGAGCTCGGAACTTGAGCTCTGGCGGTGCTACCTCTTGACAGAGGAGGTTGCACCGCCCAGTCTCACTTGGAGACTGAGCCGTGGGCGGTTGTACCTCCTGGCTGGAGCGGTTGCACCGCCCAGTCTCGCTGGGAGACTTAGCCTGGGCGGTTGCACCTCCCTGCCTGGGCGGTTGCACCTCCCACAGCTACTTGGGTTCGAATGGGTTGAACCATTCGACCCAACTTGAGTTCTTCAGGGGCCCAATTGCCCCAGGATTAAGCTAATGGGATCACCTCCCATTTCTAACTTAATCACCGTGCTAACTACGATTAAATCTAAGACAAATTCTGCAGCTCTGCTTCGGTACGTCAATCGCTTCTTCCGGCGAGTTTCCGGCGAACTTCCGTCGATCATCCGATGAACCCTCGGTGATGCTTCTGCGGACTTCCGGCAAACTCCTGGACTTTGCGACGATCCACTTGGCGAGTTCCGATGAGCTTCGCTTGGCAAGCTTCTGGACTTCTCGGATCTGTTCTCGCTGAACCTCCGACGACCGTCCGAACTTCCGTCGAACTCTAGAACTCCCAACGTGATCATGATCTTGACTCCGGCGCAACACCTGCTGCTTGTCTAACTTTCATCGTAGTTAATCCTGCACAACAAAACAAAAACTTCGATCGAGACAATTAGTTCTAAGCAATTAACCAAGTTGTCCGGCATGTCATTGGTCTCTCGACGCTTCGTCCGATTCTTCGGCGCATCGTCCTCTTCTGCAGCCTATTGCCCAATCGGCCAGTCGACTCCGCAACTCCGATATCCTTGGCACAATACCCGCTCTTCTTGGCCCGATGCCCGAGTCCACGACCCGAAGCCTTCTGTCGATACGTCGACCGATCCACCGGCCCGACGTCCAATCTTCTGACATGTTCCTCCGGCACAACATGATGTTCCTGCTTTAATTGTCTCATCCTGATCGAAGCATCCTGCGTCACTCAAAACGCAGATTAAATCATAAACATATATCAAGTAGTTTCATCATCAAAATACGAGATTCAATAATCTCCCCCTTTTTGATGATGACAACCACTTGATGACGGAGTTAAGCTTAACTCCCGGAGTTTAAATAAACTCCCCCTATCAATATGCCATATTGATAGAACCTTGAATTCAAACTGAATTCAAGTCATTGCAATATTCATCATGAATACTTGCAACACGTAAATAAACTCCCCCTATCAATATGCCATATTGATAGAACCTTGAATTCAAACTGAATTCAAGTCATTGCAATATTCATCATGAATACTTGCAACACGTCAACATGAACTTATGCATAAACTTATACATCACATGTCATGTCATCAACATACTTCTCCCCCTTTGTCATCAACAAAAAGGAGAAGTACTACAATCAAGTGTGTGTGATATTGGTTCAACTCATTGCATGAAAATCATAATGTCAAGTTTTATCATCATGCAAGTTTGCTAATATCAAATACCAACATGAAAAATTGCGATGTAAGCTTTTGATATCATGATGCAAACATTTCAAGTGTTTATCAATTATAGCATTTCATCACAAGGTATAATACAAGTTTGGCAATCATAGCATCAATTCATATATTTCTCATCATGGCGGTTCCGCCATGACATAGTGTTTATCAATTCATATGTTTCTCCCCCTTTGTCAACAACAAAAAGCATGATAGCATTATCAAGTACATAAAGGAAGTTATGACACATATAATTATTTGAATACCTCTTTATTGTTTGTTGCTTGAAGGAGAAAAGTCATTTTTCAAAAAGTTTTCATAAGAGTGTACAGGAACATCCCATTTTTAGCATACAAACCGAAAAATGCATTTGGTTAAAAATATTTGTCACATGATTTGCAACATGTAATAAACTAGTTTAAGTACTCGGACACATCAACATTCCTAATTCTCTTCTTATGTAATCAAATTGTTCTTCACATAGTGGTTTTGTAAAGATATCAGCTAGTTGATGTTTGGTATCAATAAACTCTATGGTTACATCATGATTAGTGACATGATCTCGTATAAAGTGATGTCTAATATCAATGTGTTTTGTTCTTGAGTGTTGTATAGGATTTTTAGTTAAGCATATTGCACTCGTGTTATCACATTTAATGGGAATATCTTTACGATTCACTTTGTAATCTTCTAAAGTGTTTTTCATCCATACAACTTGTGCACAGCATGCACTTGCTGCAATGTATTCAGCTTCGGTTGTTGATAGGGCAACCGAGTTTTGTTTCTTAGATGACCAGGATACAAGGGCATGTCCTAAAAATTGACATGATCCTGATGTGCTTTTTCTGTCTAGTCTACAGCCAGCGAAGTCCGCATCAGCATAAGCTGTTAATTCAAAATTTTCTGATTTTGGGTACCATAATCCTAGATTGGTAGTTCCATTAAGATATCTGAGTATTCTTTTGACTGCTTTGAGATGAGATATCTTAGGGTCTGATTGAAATCTAGCACAAAGTCCTACACTGAACATGATGTCTGGTGGTAGTGAGGTAAAGTAAACTTCCTATCATACCCCTATAGGTTTTTTGATCGAAGCTTTCTCCATTCTCATCAATTTCTAACTTAGTGGAGGTGCTCATAGGAGTGTCAATGACTTTTGAATTATTCATTTTGAACTTCTTTAGCAAACTCACAACATATTTGGTTTGACTAATAAAGATGCCATTGCTTAGTTGTTTGATTTGTAGGCCTAAGAAGAATGTTAACTCTCCCATTAGACTCATTTCGAATTCATGACTCATAGTTTTCACAAAGGATTCACAAAGAGATTCATTTGTAGAACCAAAGATAATATCATCAACATAAATCTGAACAATGAGAAAATTATTTTCAAAATTCTTGATAAACAATGTAGTATCAACCTTGCCTTTTATGAAATTATTTTCAATGAGAAAAGAGCTAAGTCTCTCATACCAAGCCCTTGGGGCTTGTTTTAAACCATAGAGAGCTTTAGTTAATCTAAACACATGATTAGGGTAGCCATTATTTTCAAATCCAGGAGGTTGTTCAACATAAACTTCTTCGGAAATGAAACCATTTAGAAAAGCGCTTTTAACATCCATTTGAAATAACTTAAAATTATTGCAACTAGCGTAGGCAAGGAGCATCCTTATGGCTTCCAATCGAGCCACAGGTGCGAAGGTTTCTTCGTAATCGATACCTTCTTCTTGGTTGAAACCTTTGGCCACTAATCTAGCCTTGTTTCTAACCACGATACCATTTTCATCTTGCTTGTTTCTAAAGACCCATTTAGTACCAATTACTAAATGGTCATTTGGCCTAGGAACAAGCGTCCATACCTCATTTCTCTCAAATTGATTTAATTCATCTTGCATTGCGATAATCCATGAATCATCTTTCATGGCTTCATCAACACATTTGGGTTCAATTTGGGAGAGAAAAGCGGCGTTGGCACAAAAGTTTTTAAAAGACGATCGTGTTTGAACCCCCTTTGATGTGTCTCCTAGGATTAGCTCCTTAGGATGAGCATCTATATACTTCCAATCCTTGGGTAAGGATGTTTCGGAAGTGGATGCATCCAAGTTGCTAGTTGGAGACGGGGTTTCGTTTAAATTCAAGGAATCAAAATTAACATCATCATCAAGATCATTTTTCTTAATTTCTGAAATTTCATTGAAAACAACATGGATGGATTCTTCAATAATTAAGGTTCTTTTATTGAAGATGCGAAAAGCTTTTGAAACCGAAGAATAACCAAGAAAGATTCCTTCATCAGATTTAGCATCGAATTTTCCTAAGTTATCCTTTTCATTCAAGATAAAATACTTACACCCAAAGACTTTAAAATATGAGACATTGGGTTTTTTGTTATTCCACAATTCATAAGGAGTTTTGGTGAGTAAGGGTCTTACTAGGACTCTATTTAAAATATAGCATGCAGTGTTTACAGCTTCGGCCCAAAAATATTTGGGTAGGCTATGTTCATTCAACATGGTTCTTGCCATTTCTTGTAAATTTTGATTTTTTCTTTCTACTACCCCATTTTGTTGAGGATTTCTTGGAGTAGAGAAATTATGATTGTATCCGTTGAGTTCACAGAATTCTTGGAAGTCATGGTTTTGAAATTCTCCACCATGATCACTTCTAATTGACGAAATCATAGATTCCTTCTCATTTTGAACAAGTTTACAAAACTTGGTGAAATATCTAAAGCATTCATTTTTTTGTTTTAAGAAGTAGGTCCATGTATATCTGCTGTAGTCATCAATAATGACAAAGGTGTATTTACTACCTCCTAGACTTGATGTAGAGATTGGTCCGAACAAGTCCATATGGATCAATTGTAAGGGTCTAGAGGTGCTTATTTGATTCTTAGCTTTGAAGCTACCCCTAATTTGCTTACCTAATTGGCAAGCATCACATACACTATCTTTGATGAACTTGATATGAGGAATTCCTCTTACAAGTTTTCTAGATGATACTTGAGTGATTAGTTTCATGCTAGCATGACCTAATCTTCTATGCCATAGCCAAGCATCCTCATTCATGACGGCAAAACACATTTCATCACATAAGTCATTGATGTTAATAGTGTATACGTTGTTTTGTTTTAATGCAATCATAGATATATTTTTGTGTGGTTTTTCAATGATGCAAGCATTAGATTCAAATCTTATAATATATCCTTTATCACATAATTGACTAATGCTCAAGAGGTTATGTTTTAAACCATCAACTAGTAAAACATCTTCAATAGAGAGGTTGGATTTGTTACCTATGGTTCCTTTGCCAATGATTTTACCCTTGTTGTTGTCTCCGAAGGTGACATATCCTTCGTCTATGCTAGTGAACTTAGAGAATTGAGATGGATCTCCGGTTATATGCCTTGAGCATCCACTATCAAGGTACCATTTCTTGCTCCTAGCTTGCGATTGTTTAGTTCTCTACAAGAAAGGATGATGTTTAGGTACCCATTTCCTTTTGGGTGCCTCATAAATAGATCTACATTTTCTATCATGTTGCATAGAGTTTATCATGGTTCCTTTAGGAACCCAAATTAATTTGTTTGGACTTATTTTCTTGAATGGACAACAATGTGTCTTGTGTCCAGATTTGCAACAAAAGTTGCACTTGGTTTGGTGTTGAACATGTAAGATTGGGCCTTTTACAAAGGTAGTTGGATTTCGGTGAGGACTCCTCACAAATCCAATCCCACTTCTTTTAGGAGCATGACCCTTGTTTGTAAGGATCATGTTTAATGACTTGCTACCAACCTCGAATTTCTTCAAGGTGTCCTTGAGTAGCAGATTTTCTTTTTGCATAGTTTCTAAATCATGACATTTGATACATGAATTTATACTATCATGATGTTCGACTTTTAACTTATCAAACTCACAAGTAAGATTATCATGTATCTTTTTCAGCAATTTATATTTTCTACTTATACTCTTGCATTCGTCAAATAAGTCATTAAAGGCATTTAATAATTCATCGAAAGATAAATCAGCATCTATTAAATTTGTTACCTCGTCTTCGATGGCCATTAAGGCGTAATGAGCAACTTGCTCGGTGTTGGACTCCTCTTCCTTAGATGCGCTCGAATCATCCCATGTTGCTTAGAGCGCCTTCTTCTTTGTTGTTCTTTTCTTGACTTGGGGACAATCATTCTTGTAGTGTCCCGGCTTTTTACATTCGTAGCAGATCACTTGGTCCTTCTTGGGTTCAAGTTTATTTTTCACATCGTTTTTAAACTTGTTTCTTTTGAAGAATTTCTTAAACTTTCTTGTCAAAAGTGCCAAGTCATCATCACAGTCCTCATCACTTGAGTTTTCTCTCAAGTGGCATTCAGAAGTTTTAAGTGCCATATCCTTCCTGTTCTTTGGAAGGATGTCTTCTTGCTCTTCATGAGCTTTGCAAGTCATTTCGTAGGTCATTAATGACACGATTAGTTCTTCAAGAGGGAAGTTGCGCAGATCCTTTGCCTCTTGAATGGCAGTGACTTTAGGATCCCAACTTTTAGGAAGGGATCTTAGTATTTTATTTACGAGTTCAAAATCCGAAAAACTTTTTCCGAGTCCTTTTAGACCATTGACGACATCCGTGAAACGGGTAAACATGTCGCCAATGGTTTCACTCGGTTTCATTCGGAAAAGCTCAAAAGAATGCAGCAACAGATTGATTTTTGACTCTTTCACTCTACTTGTGCCCTCGTGGGTCACTTCAAGTGTGTGCCAAATATCAAAAGCAGTTTCGCAAGTTGAAAGCCTTCTTTTATCAAGTGCGCAAAATAAGGCATTCATAGCCTTTGCATTAAGAGCGAAAGCCTTCTTTTCCAACTCATTCCAATCGATCATTGGAAGAGAAGACTTTGAAAATCCGTTTTCAACAAGGTTCCACAGTTCAAAATCCATAGAAATAAGAAAGATCCTCATTCGGGTCTTCCAGTAAGTGTAGTCCGTTCCACTGAACATGGGTGGACGTGTAATCGAATGCCCCTCTTGGTTTCCGGCGTATGCCATCTCTCTTGGGTTTTAATCCTTTAGAGAGTTAACCTTGCTCTGATACCAATTGTTAGGATCGAGAGCACTAAGAGGGGGGGGGTGAATTAGTGCAGCGGTGATCTTACAGCGATTAAAAACCAAAAGCTGCGTTCGTTCAAAACTATTACGATGCAAAAGCAAATTCTCAGTTTGTATCTAAGTGCAGTTTGCGTCTAAGCGCAGATTGCGTCTAAGCGCAGTTTACGTCTAAACTCAGATTTACGTCTAAACGCAGTTTTACGTCTAAACGCAGATTTACGTCTAAACGCAGATTTACGTCTAAACGCAGTTTTACGTCTAAACGTAGTTTTACGTCTAAACACAGATTTACGTCTAAACTCAGATTTACGTCTTAAACTCAGATTTACGTCTAAACGCAGATTTACGTCTAAACGCAGTTTTACGTCTAGACGCAGATTTACGTCTAAACTTTGAAACTCGTTTGTATACTCGCAGAAGGCAGTATGCAGTTGAAATCAAGACGTAAACGTGAACTGAGAACTGATGATTGAGCGAGGAAAGCCGATTTACGTCTGAATGCAGTTTTACGTCTAAATGTTAAAACTCGTTCGTAAAATTGTAGAGGACAGTTTGCAGTTATCAATAGGATCAAAATGTAAGTGTAAACTGCAAAGAAGCTCGTTCGTAAAGGCACGGAAAACAGTTCTGCAGAATCAAACGTAAACGTAAACTGTAATGTATGAAAATACGAATTTACGTCTGAATGCAGATTCGGAAGAACAGCACTTAGAACTTGTTCGTGAAAGCGCAGAGAGCAGTAGTAATGAAGGAGGTTTGCAGTAATGATAAAGTGCTCGAAAATAAACGCAAACCAGAGATTTAGAGTGGTTGGGTCAGCCTTGACCTACTCCACTTTTGGCTTCCTCCACCGACGAGGTTGCCGACGTCAACTAGGGGCCTTCCTTCAATAGGCGAAGGCCAAACTGCCCTTTTACAATTTCTCTCCTTTTGACAGGCTCAGGAGACAACCTTTACAGACCTTTCTCTCCTCACTTTACAACTGAAAACTTGAAGAACAGAAGGAGGAGACTTAAAGGCTTTACAACACTTTTGAGCTCTTAGAATCACAGAAAAGATCAAGATTTCGGTGTAGGTCTGTATCTTTTCAGTGCTGAATGGGTGGGGTATTTATAGGCCCCAACCCAGTTCAAAATTCGAGCTCAAAACCATCAAATCCCGGAATTCCGGGATCAGGCGGTTGCACCTCTTGACTGGAGAGGTTGCACCGCCTAGCAGAGCTCGAAGACTGAGCTCAGGCGGGTGCACCTCTCTGTCAGGGGTGGTTGCACCTTCCTGCCAGAGCTCGAAGACCGAGCTCAGGCGATGCATCACCTGTCCAAGGAGGTTGCATCACCCTGCCAGAGCTCGAAGACCGAGCTCGGTGGTTGCACCTCTCGGCAGAGCTCGGAACTTGAGCTCTGGCGGTGCTACCTCTTGACAGAGGAGGTTGCACCGCCCAGTCTCACTTGGAGACTGAGCCGTGGGCGGTTGCACCTCCTGGCTGGAGCGGTTGCACCGCCCAGTCTCGCTGGGAGACTTAGCCTGGGCGGTTGCACCTCCCTGCCTGGGCGGTTGCACCTCCCACAGCTACTTGGGTTCGAATGGGTTGAACCATTCGACCCAACTTGAGTTCTTCAGGGGCCCAATTGCCCCAGGATTAAGCTAATGGGATCACCTCCCATTTCTAACTTAATCACCATGCTAACTACGATTAAATCTAAGACAAATTCTGCAGCTCTGCTTCGGTACGTCAATCGCTTCTTCCGGCGAGTTTCCGGCGAACTTCCGTCGATCATCCGATGAACCCTCGGTGATGCTTCTGCGGACTTCCGGCAAACTCCTGGACTTTGCGACGATCCACTTGGCGAGTTCCGACGAGCTTCGCTTGGCAAGCTTCTGGACTTCTCGGATCTGTTCTCGCTGAACCTCCGACGACCGTCCGAACTTCCGTCGAACTCTAGAACTCCCAACGTGATCATGATCTTGACTCCGGCGCAACACCTGCTGCTTGTCTAACTTTCATCGTAGTTAATCCTGCACAACAAAACAAAAACTTCGATCGAGACAATTAGTTCTAAGCAATTAACCAAGTTGTCCGGCATGTCATTGGTCTCTCGACGCTTCGTCCGATTCTTCGGCGCATCGTCCTCTTCTGCAGCCTATTGCCCAATCGGCCAGTCGACTCCGCAACTCCGATATCCTTGGCACAATACCCGCTCTTCTTGGCTCGATGCCCGAGTCCACGACCCGAAGCCTTCTGTCGATACGTCGACCGATCCACCGGCCCGACGTCCAATCTTCTGACATGTTCCTCCGGCACAACATGATGTTCCTGCTTTAATTGTCTCATCCTGATCGAAGCATCCTGCATCACTCAAAACGCAGATTAAATCATAAACATATATCAAGTAGTTTCATCATCAAAATACGAGATTTAACAGCCGGAAGAAGCGATTGACGCACCGGAGCAAGTTGTAGTAAATACCTTAAGAAATTTGTAGTTAGCACGATGATTAAGTTAGAAATGGGAGGTGATCCCATTAACTTAATCTTGGGGCAATTGGGTCGTTGAAAGACCCAAATTGGTCCGAATGGATCAGCCCATTTGGACCCAGATTACTTGCCCAGAGGTGGCACCGCCTGGATCGGCGGTGGCATCGCCTAGGGCTCAGTCTCCAAGCTTTGGCTAGGCGGTGCAACTGCCTCTTACAGAGGTGCAACCGCCTGAGCTTGGTCTCCGAGCTCTGGCAGGAGGTGCAACCGCCCTTGACAGGAGGTGGCACCGCCCAGAGGCTCAGTCTTCGAGCTCTACCAAGCGGTGTAACCACCTCAGTCAGGCGGTGCAACCGCCAAACCCCGGAATTCCGAGAGATGACTGTTTTGAGCTCCAAATTCAAACTAGGTTGGGGCCTATAAATACCCCACCCTTTCAGCAATGAAAGGGCAACCCAAAGCACCGAAAACTTGATCTTACTCTATGATTTTAGAGCTCAAAAGTGTTGTAACGTCTAGAAGTTCTCCTCCCTCTTTTCTTCCAAGTTTTGATCTTTCAAGAGAGGAGAGAAAAGTTTGTAAGGGTTGTCTCCTAAGCCCGTCAAAAGGAGTGAAACTGTAAAAGGGTGGTTGGCCTTCGCCTATTGAAGGAAGGCCTCTAGTGGACGTCGGTGACCTCATCGGTGGAGGAAGCCAGAAGTGGACGTAGGTCAAGATTGACCGAACTACTCTAAATCTCGGTTTGCATTTACTTTGAGCATATTATCTTTACTGTAAACCTCCTCAATAGCTTATTGCCTTCTGCGCTTTTACGATCGTGTTTCAAAGTTCAGTATTTTCCGAATCGGCGTTTAGATGTAAATCAATTTTATCGTACGAACATCATATTTCAGTTTGCACATACATTCTGATTTTAATCATAACTGCAAACTACCTTGATAGATTCGCTTTAACTGCATCTCACTTGATCACAAGTTAAAGTGATTTACGAATCGGGTTTTCTATCGAAATCGCTTTTATTGTACGAACGCGATTTTAATCGTCGAAAGTTTTTCGCTGCACTAATTCCCCCCCCCTCCCCCGCCCCCCCCCCCCCCCCCCCTCTTAGTGCTCTTGATCCTAATAATTGATATCAAAGCCCAATATTTCTAATTTCAGATTTACACCCGAGAGAAAAATGACTCTTCATGGCTTTCAAGAGGACTTATCAGTTGTTCGTCCACCTTTGTTTAACAGATTGGACTACACTTATTGGAAAACTCGAATGACAGTTTTCTTGATTTTTATGAATTTGGATTTATGGAATATCGTTGAAAACGGTTTTCAACTTCCGTCTAAACCGATGAACGAATGGTCGGATTTGGAGAAGTATTTTTCTTTAAACGCAAAGGTTATGAATGCCTTATTTTGCGCTTTGGACAAAAATGAGTTCAATCGGATTTCTACGTGCGAAATGACTTTTGATATTTGGCGAACACTTGAAATCACACACGAAGGCACAAGTAGTGTAAAAGATTCTAAAGTAAATTTTTTGATGCATGGTTTTGAGCTTTTTCGAATGAAGCTAAGCGAAACCATTGTTGACATGTACACCCGTTTCACGGATGTCGTCAATGGTTTAAAAGCTCTTGGCAAATGCTTCTCGAATTTTGAACTTGTTAATAAAGTTTTACGATCACTTTCTAAAGCTTGGGAATCAAAAGTAACAGCAATACAAGAAACAAAAGATTTAAATATTTTTCCACTTGAAGAACTTATCGGTTCGTTGATGACATATGAAATGGTACACAATGCACATGATGAACATGATGAACAAAACCACCTTCCAAAGAACATGAAGGATTTGGGACATAGAACAATTGAAGACCACTCGAGCATAAGCTCAAGTGATGGTGAACAAGAACTACTCACTAAGAAATTTAAAAAATTAAAGAAATAAAAATTTAAGAATAAAAAGAATGGAACTACTTGCTTTGAACGCAAGAAGAAGAACACAAAGTGGAATGAATCGAGCTCCTCTGAAGACGAGGAGAAAATCAAGAAAGGGGAGGTGGCAAACTACGCCTTAACCGCTTTCAATGATGAGGTAATCGAAATCCCCCTAATTTATTTTGAAATTACTTGATGCTTTCATGATGTATTTTATTTTTTAGTTTAGAATTAATTTTCTTGAAAATTACATGTTTAAAAATAAAATTACAAAAATTATGATCATGCTAGGAATTTCGAAAATAATAATATTGCATATTTTATGATAAACAAACAAAATGATTTTGATTGAAAATATGAAATCATGCTATATGTGGTTAAGAAGTAATAATGTGTATCATATTGATTTCCTTTGTTATTTCTCAATTTTGATTAAATAAAATCATGCTTGAAGAAATGCATAATGATGTAATATTAAATATTTTGATGCCATGATTGACAATTTTATGTATGAGATTTTAAGTTATACATGATGATAAGCATGTGTTATTTTCATGAGTGTATTTGAAAAACATATGGCAAAACCATGTCCGAATGCATGAAAGTGTTAAATTTCATTTTCGGATTTTCTTGATCCTAACAATTCATTTTTGAGAATCGATTGATCTTGATGGTTTTATGACAAAATTTATTTTTCGATCCTAAACGTTAATGCATGTTTTTATTTGGCGTAAAAGAAAAGAATATGCATGTATGAAATAAATTACTTGAATTAAAACAACTAAAAAGTGGAAAGGTTTCTTCTTGAAAAATTTATTTTTTTGATTTTATTGATTTTTCAAAAAGGGAATTAATGAATCTATTTGTATTACCTTTGTGAGTCTCTTGAAAACGATCTTGATTTGATGATTTAAATGAGCTTTATCTTGATTTTTCGAAATTTGTAAATTGAGATTTCTTATGCTTAAATCAAGATTTTATATGAATGAATAAATATCTTGTTCTCTTACAAGATTGAATGGATTCTATATTTTTCATGATCTCCTAAGAATTCTTTATGTTATTTATTTAAGAGGAGATCTGTTAAAATGAATCACGGTTTCTCTTGATTTTTCGAAATTATAACTTGAGTATTCATTTTATAAATCAAGATTGTATATATGTTCTTTCATGACATCTTTTAAGGCTTATAACTTGAATTTTGTTATGTGAAATTCTTTGAATGTATGAAATACATCTCATCACCTAATAATTCTTCTTGATATTCCGTATGTGATGATATGAATACATGAAATATTCATTAATTTGTTTTGATGTATACAAATAAGAAGTTTCGATCATGCATGGTAGGATGTAATTTGACAAATTTGGTACCATCATGATGTAAAATAAATGATGATTAGGAATCATGCATTAATGATGATTGATTTATTTTTCGGTATCGTGCATGAAAAATAAGGTTTTTGAAATTGTGTATGTTTTAATTTGAATATATAATGATGCACAAATAAGATTGATACTTACCTTAGTCATAATCTGAAAATTGATAAAAGGGTCTTCTCTTCTTTTTGACAATGACAAAGGGGGAGCAAGAATTTCTAGCGTGGACATCATGAAGAGAGGCAAACTAGTTTGGTTGCCTCATGAAAAGAGACATCATGAAAATGTAACACTTGCCAAAATTGTTTGCTTGCCTCATGTAAAACATTATCTCTTGCTAGTTTGACATTTTGCTAGCTTGCACTTTGCAAAGAAAGCAAAAATGACACTTCTCAAAAGAGAAGAAAGAGCTTGTTATCTTGAACATCACAAGCTTGCCAAACAAAAATTGCAAAAGTGCTATCTTGCCTATCTCAAGAAGCAAAATTTGCAATTTGCACATTGTAATAGGAAGCAAGAATCATAAGCTTACACAAGAAAGCTATCTTGTATTTGCTTTCGAAATTTTTGCTTGCTTTTATGTAGTAAAACTTACATATCGTAAAAATTTGCTAGCTTGCAACTTGCATATTTCAAAAAGCAAGAGTTGTCTTCTTGAACATCTCTAAATTGCTAGCTTGCAAGTTCTAAAATGTTGTAACATTGCTAGCTTGCATGATGTAGAACTTGCTATCTTGAATATTACCAAAAGTGCTATCTTGTATGCTGTAAAACTTGCATATCTAAAACTTGATAGCTTGAATGTTCTAAGCATGATGTAACACTTGCTAAATTTTCTAGCTTCAAAATTGCATGATGATAAAACTTGATATTATGATTTTCATGCAATGAGTTAAACTAATATTCTAAACACAAGAATAGTTGGAGTTCTCCTTTTTGTTGATGACAAAGGGGGAGAAGTATGATGTTATGCATAAGTTTATGCATAAGTTTAAGATGACGTGTTGCAAGTATTCATGATGAATATTGCAATGACTTGAATTCAGTTTGAATTCAAAGTTCTATCAATATGGCATATTGATAGGGGGAGTTTGTTTAAACTCCGGGAGTTAAGGTTAACTCCGTCATCAAGTGGTTGTCATCATAAAAAAGGGTCAGATTGTTGAATCTCGTATTTTGATGATGAAACTACTTGATATATGTTTATGATTTAATCTGCGTTTTGAGTGACGCAAGATGCTTCGATCAGGATGAGACAATTAAAGCAGGAAAATCATGTTGTACCGGAGGAACATGTAAAAAGATTGGACGTCGGGCCAATGGATCAGTTGACGTATCGACAGAAGGCTTCGGACCATGGACTCGGGCATCGAGCCAAGAAGAGCGGGTATTGTGCCAAGGATATTGGAGTTGCAGAGTTAACTGGCCGATTGGGCAATAGGCTGCAGGAGAGGACGATGCGCCGAAGAATCAGACGAAGCGTCGAGGGACCAATGACATGCCAGACAACTTGGTTAATTGCTTAGGATTAATTGTCTCGATCAAAGTTTTGTTTTAAGTGTGCAGGATGAACTACGATGAAAGTTAGACATGCAGTAGGAGTTGCGCCGGAGTCAAGACTATGATCACGGTGGGTGTTCGAGAGTTCGACGGAAGTCCGGACGGTCGTCGGAGGTCTACGAGAACAAATCCAAGAAATCCAGGAGCTTGCCAAAGAAGCTCGTTGGAACTCACCAAGTGGATCGTCGCAAGTCCAAGAGTTTGCCGGAAGTCCGCTAGAGCATCGCCGAAGGTTTGTCGGATGTTCGCCGGAAGTTCACCGGAAGCTCGCCGGAAGAAGCGATTGACGCACCAGAGCAAGTTGCAGTAAATGCCTTAAGAAATTTGTAGTTAGCACAATGATTAAGTTACAAATGGGAGGTGATCCCATTAACTTAATCTTGGGGCAATTTGGCCCTTGAAAGACCCAAATTGGGCCAAATGGATCAGCCCATTCGGACCCAGATTACTTGGCCAGAGGTGGCACCGCTTGGGTCAGTGGTGGCACCGCCTTGGTCGGCGGTGGCACCGCCCAGGGCTCAGTCTCCAAGCTCTGGTTGGGCGGTGCAACCGCCTCTGACAGAGGTGCAACCGCTTGAGCTCGGTCTTTGAGCTCTGGCTGGGCGGTGCAACCGCCGCAATCAAGCGGTGGCACCGCTTGAGCTCGGAGATTGAGCTCTGGCAGGAGGTGCAACTGCCCTTGACAGGAGGTGGCACCGCCTAGAGGCTCAGACTTCGAGCTATGCTAGGCAGTGCAACCGCCCCAGTTAGGCAGTGCAACCACCATACCCTGGAATTCCGGGAGATGAGAGTATTGAGCTCCAAATTCAAACTGGGTTGGGGCCTATAAATACCCCACCCTTTCAGGAATGAAAGGGCAACCCAAAGCACCGAAAGCTTGATCTTACTCTGTGATTTTAGAGCTCAAAAGTGTTGTAAAGTCTAGAAGTTCTCCTCCCTCTTTTCTTCCAAGTTTTGATCTTTCAAGAGAGGAGAGAAAAGTTTGTAAGGGTTGTCTCCTAAGCCCGTCAAAAGGAGTGAAACTGTAAAAGGGTGGTTGGCCTTCGCCTAGTGAAGGAAGGCCTCTAGTGGACGTCAGTGACCTCATCGGTGGAGGAAGCCAGAAGTGGACGTAGGTCAAGATTGACCGAACCACTCTAAATCTCGGTTTGCATTTTCTTTGAGCGTATTATCTTTACTGCAAATCTCCTCAATAGCTTACTGCCTTCTGCGCTTTTACGATCATGTTTCAAAGTTCAGTATTTTCCAAATCGGCGTTTAGACGTAAATCAGTTTTATCGTACGAACATCATATTTCAGTTTGCGCTTACATTCTGATTTCCATCATAACTGCAAACTGCCTTTATAGATTCTCTTTAACTGCATCTCACTTGATCACAAGTTAAAGTGATTTACGAATCAGGTTTTCTATCGAAATCGCTTTTATCGTACGAACGTGATTTTAATCGTCGAAAGTTTTCCGCTGCACTAATTCACCCCCCCCCCCCCCCCCCCTCTTAGTGCTCTTGATCCTAACAGTTCAATCCCATTTGACCTTATTTCATGGTTTTTTTTCTTCATTTACTAATATAATTTTAATATTGTAGCAACTTCAATTGAATTTAATTTAATTTGACAAATATGATATTTTTGGTCTAAAATCATCTTTTTATCTCACTTAAGCATCTCAACATTTGGTATAATACTCCTATTTGATTTTCATCGCCATTAATGTTTTTATTACTCCATCCATACCTAAGTAGCTTATGATAAATAATGTTCAAAAGTTAAACTTTCTAATGTTAATCATAGTAAAACGAATTTAAGCCTCGAGATTCACTAAAAGCCTTTTAAAATTCAACCGCCACTTCTAGTCACAATTTGCATGAGTATTACCATAACATATTCTCGTATTCAAGTTCGCTAGTATAGTTTGACTTGTTATACTATACTTAACATAAATACTAATGCTTATGCATTCTCAATCAATATTTATAAAATTCTAAGAATGATATTTTTTGAAAATATGTACTTCAAACTAAAAAGCTGAAAATATGAGCATGTCATTTATAAATTTTATGAAGCATAGATATCACAAAAAATATCACTAAGTGAGGGTAACATATACATATTATTTATGCTTCTATTAACATACTAGTAATAGTTCAAAGTGTATGAGAATCAGACACTGAATATATTTCATCCTATATAGTTTGAAAATAAATCAGAAGAAGTGTATGAAGTTTGAAAATAAATCAGAAGAAGTGTATGATGCAAAATTAGAATAAACTGAAGGGCACAACATATATATCCTCGTATGTAGTTTGAAAATAAATCAGAAGAACTACATTATGCAAAATTAGAAGAAACTGAAGATCCTTTATCAATTGAAAATGGGAAAGAAATATCATCAAGTGTGATGCATTTTTCTACTATTAAAGAAGTCAAGATCAAACAAGATTTAGACAATATGGATAATATTGATTTTATTAGTGCAGATGATTTTATTTTCATTGTAAGCGTAAAAGTCTTTGTTCAGCCTAAAGAAAAAAAAAAAATTTAAGTCGCTTATTAAAGATTCGAAAGATGTCACAAATATGATTTTAAGATCATCATTATCTAATAACTAGTAGTTATAAGGACCGATGAATATTCTATGATAAAAAAAATAGATTTCTATACTAATGATTATGTTGATCAAATTGATTTCATATTTGGAGATTGGTTCAAGAAATCTCATAAGATTGGTTTAGACAAATCAGAGTTTTACAGTTGATCAAGATAGATAAGGTAGATCAATATATCATCGGGTCTGTTGGGCTGACAGCCCATATTCAGCCCATGTGGGCTTTATCAGCCCACAACCCACACCCCCTCTTAACCTACCCCTAGATCAATATAAGGGGGTTGTGGTGGCTGCATTTAGGCACAATGGAGGTGGTTGCGTTTTTGGGCAGAAAAGGGTAGCAACGTGGAGAGCTTTGCAGTAGCAAAGAGGAGAAGAAAAAAGCAGAAAACAAGAGAAAGAAAGGGAAGAAAACAAGGACAACGCAGAGAGACTATTCTCAATCATCTAGCCGTATTCTCATCTATGGTTAGATCAAATCTACAGTAGACTCTTACCGTGATTACTTGGGGAGGTTTTAGAATATAAGCGCAAACTGAAATACGACGTTCGTACGAAGAAACTAATTTACGTCTAAATGCTGATTCGTAAATCACTTGATTAGGCGAGATGCAGTTTAAGCAAGGGTATAAAGGCAGTTTGCAGTTATGGTAGAAATCAAAATGTAAACATAATATGAAATATGATGATCGTACGAAAAAGTAGATTTACGTCTAAACGCTGATTCGGAAAGTGCAAAGCTTGAAACTCGATCATATATGCGCAGAAAGCAGTAAGCTTCAAAGGAGGTTTGCAGTAAAGATAATATGCTCAAAGTAAATGCAAACCGAGATTTAGAGTGGTTCGGTCAATCTTGACCTACTCCACTTTTGGCTTCCTCCACCGACGAGGTCACCGACGTCAACTAGAGGCCTTCCTTCAATAGGCGAAGGCCAACCACCCTTTTACAGTTTCACTCCTTTTGGCGGGCTTAGGAGACAACCCTTACAGAAATTTTCTCTCCTCTCTTTACAACTTAGAACTTGGAAGAACAGAGGGATAAGAACTTTTGGCCTTTACAACAATTTTGAGCTCTAAGAATCACAGAAAAGGATCAAGATTTCGGTGTTAGTTCACTACCTTTCAGTGCTGAATGGGTGAGGTATTTATAGGCCCCAACCCAGTTCAAATTTGGAGCTCAAAACTGTCAATTCCCGGAATTCCGGGATCAAGCGGTTGCACCACCTAGCAGAGCTCGAAGACTGAGCCTCTAGGCGGTGCTACCTCCTGTCAGGGGCGGTTGCTCCTCCTGATAGAGCTTGAAGACTGAGCTCGGGCGGTTGCACCTCTTGGCAGAGCTCGAAGACTGAGCTCAGGTGGTGCCACCTCCTGTCAGGGGAGGTTGCACCACCCAATCTCGCTCGGAGACTGAGCCCCAAGCGGTGCCAACGCTTGGCTGGAGCGGTTGCACCTCCCAGTCTCGCTCGGAGACTGAGCCCAGGCGGTGCAACCTCCTGCCTTGGGTGGTTCAACCGCTTGGCAGAAATCAAGGTCCGAATGGGTTGATCCATTCAGCCAATTTGGGTTTTTCAAGTGCCCAATTGCCCCAAGATTAAGTTAATAGGATCACCTCCTATTTCCAACTTAATCAATGTGCTAACTACGATTTTTTCTAAGACATTTACTGCAAATTGCTCCGATGCGTCAATCGCTTCTTCCGGCGAGCTTCCGTCGATCATCCAATGAACCCTCAGTGATGCTCCTGCGGACTTCCGGCAAACTCCTGGACTTGCGACGATTCACTTGGCGAGTTCCGACGAGCTTCTTTGGCAAGCTTATGGACTTCTTGGATTTATTCCCACAGAACCTCCGACGACTGTCCGAACTTCCGTCGAACTCTCGAACTCCCAACGTGATCATTGTCTTGACTCAAGCGCAACTCCTACTACACGTCTTACTTTCATCGTAGTTAATCCTGCACACTTATCTCAATATATATATTAGATAACAAATGACAATTGACTTCATCATCAAAATTCGAGATTCAACAATCTCCCCCTTTTTTATGATGACAATCAATTGATAATGGAGTTAACCTTAACTCCCCCTATCTATATGTTATTCTTGAGATAAGTCATTCTTGAATTCAAGACCTAGGAATTCAAGCGACATATTGATAAGTTAAATCATTTGAACTTATCAATACTCCCATCATGATTCTCATCATGATGTATCTCTCTGAAGATGATGTCAAGGCTTGACATTCATTTTTAAATTTTACATAACAATTTTGAATGATGGTAATTGTAGCAATTCATCATTTTGTAAGATATCAACATGTAAAGCTGTGAAGTAAGATTTTGATATCATTACATGATGTACACATTTCAAATATTTTAGCAAGTGTTGCATTTTTTCACATGGTAAGATATCAACTCAATGCATAATGCAAATTAATGCATGGCATCTGTTCATATATCTCTTGGTGATGCAAGCATGGCATAATCATAGCATCAGTGTTTATAGCATCAATTCATATATTTCTCCCCCTTTGTCATCAACAAAAAGCATGGTAGTTGTGATACCAGGAGAACAATATAAGTAAGTTATCAAGCATATAAAGGAAGGCATGATACGTAGATTGCTTTGAATACTTCTTCCTTCTGTTTTTTTGTTATAATCCTTTGTGCATGAAGGAGGAAAGCCATTTGTGATTCCAGCTATTTGTGAGTTTACTTTAAGTCAAGATATGTGTTTGAAATAGCTTTTTGCAAGTAAAAATACTATCATCCATATTTCAAGATGGAATTCATAAGTAGGAATCATTTCATCAAATCCATTTTAGAAAAAAAATATTTTTCATAAGAGTGTATGAAAAAATTTGATTTTTAGCATTCCAACTGTTAAGCGAATCCGAAAATAAAATAAACTCTTTCATGCATTCGGACAAGACTATGCTACAGATTTTCAAATACAATCATGAAGACAAAACATTTCAACATATGTTATGTAATGGCAATCAAGTGATTTGATCATTCAATAAAGTCCGAAAAATAATTTTAACTAGTTTATCTATTCGGACACATCAACATTCCTAATTCTCTTCTTATGAAATCATATTGTTCTTCACTTAGAGGTTTTGTAAAAATGTCAGCTAGTTGATGTTTAGTATCAATTAACTCTATGGTTACGTCATGATTAGTAACATGATCTCGTATAAAGTGATGTCTAATATCAATATGTTTTGTTCTTAAGTGTTGTATAGGTTTCTTAGTTAAGCATATTGCACTTGTGTTATCACGTTTAATGGGAATATTTTTAAGATTAACTTTGTAATCTTCTAAGGTGTTTTTCATCCATACAACTTGTGCACAGCATGCACTTGCTGCAATATATTCAGCTTCGGTTGTTGATAGTGCAATCGAGTTTTATTTCTTAGATGACCAAGAAACAAGGGCATGTCCTAAAAATTGACATGATCCTGATGTGCTTTTTCTATCTAGTCTACAACTAGCAAAGTCCGCATCAGCATAAGCAATTAACTCAAAATTCTCTGATTTTGGGTACCATAATCCTAGATTTGTGGTACCATTAAGATATATAAGTATTCTTTTAACTGCTTTAAGATGAGATATCTTAGGGTTTGATTGAAATCTAGCACAAAGTCCTACACTGAACATGATGTCTGGTCTGGTTGTAGTGAGGTAAAGTAAACTTTCTATCATACCCCTATAAGTTTTTTGATCGAAGCTTTTTCCACTTTCATCAATTTCTAACTTAGTGGAGGTGCTCATAGGAGTGTTAATAGCCTTTGAGTTGTTCATATTAAACTTTTTTAATAAATTCATAGCATATTTAGTTTGACTAATAAAGATGTCATTACTTAGTTGTTTGATTTGTAAGCCTAAGAAGAATGTTAATTCTCCCAGTAAGCTCATTTCGAATTCAAGACTCATAGTTTTAGTAAAAGATTCACAAAGAGATTCATTCGTAGAGCCAAAGATAATATCATCAACATAAATCTGAACAATGAGAAAATTATTTTCAAAATTCTTGATGAACAATGTAGTATCAATCTTGCCTTTTGTGAAATTATTTTCGATAAGAAAAGAACTAAGTCTCTCATACCAAGCCCTTGGGGCTTGTTTTAAACCATAGAGAGCTTTAGTTAATCTAAACACATGACTCGGGAGGCTATTATTTTTAAATCTAGGAGGTTGTTCAACATAAACTTCTTCGGAAATAAAGCCATTGAGAAAAGCGCTTTTAACATCCATTTGAAACAACTTGAAATTATTACTACTAACGTAGGCAAGGAGCATCCTTATGGCTTCCAATCGAGCCACAAGAGCAAAGGTTTCTTCGTAATCGATACATTCTTCTTGGTTGAAACCTTTGGCCACTAATCTAGCCTTGTATCTAACCACGATACCATTTTCATCTTGCTTGTTTCTGAAGACCAATTTAGTACCAATAACTAAATAGTCATTTGGCCTAGGAACAAGCTTCCACACCTCATTTCTCTCAAATTGATTCAATTCATCTTGCATTGCGATAATCCATGAATCATCTTTCATGGCTTCGTCAACACATTTGGGTTCCATTTGGGAGAGAAAGGCAGCGTTCGCACAAAAATTTTTAAGAGAAGATCGTGTTTGAACCCCCTTTGATGTGTCTCCTAAGATTAGCTCCTTGGGATAAGCATCTACATACTTCCAATCCTTGGGTAAGGATGTTTCGGAAGTGGATGCATCCAAGTTGCTAGTTGGACAAGGGGTTTCATTTAAATTCAAGGAATCAAAATTAACATCATCATCAAAATCATTTTTCCTGATTTCGGAAATCTCATTGAAAACAACATGAATGGATTCTTCGATAATTAAAGTTCTTTTATTGAAGATACGAAAGGCTTTAGAAACCGAAGAATAACCAAGAAAGATTCCTTCATCGGATTTAGCATCAAATTTTCCTAAGTTATCCTTTTCATTCAAGATAAAACACTTACACCCAAAGATTTTAAAATATGAAACATTGGGTTTTTTGTTGTTCCATAACTCATAGGGAGTTTTGGTGAGTAGGGGTCTTTCTAGAACTCTATTCAAAATATAACATACAGTATTTACGGCTTCGGCCCAAAAATATTTGGGTAGGTTGTGTTCATTCAACATGGTTCTTGCCATTTCTTGTAAATTTCGATTTTTTCTTTCTACTACTCCATTTTGTTGAGGATTTCTAGGAGTAGAGAAATTATGGTTGTATCCATTGAGTTCACAAAATTCCTGGAAATCATGGTTTTGAAATTCACCACCATGATCACTTCTAATTGACGAAATCGAACCTTTCTCATTCTGAACAAGTTTACAAAATTTGGTAAAATATCTAAGGCATTCACTTTTCTATTTTAAGAAGTAAGTCCATGTGTATCTGCTATAGTCATCCACAATGACGAAGGCGTATTTGCTACCTCCTAGGCTTGATGTAGAGATTGGTCCGAACAAGTCCATATGGATCAATTGTAAGGGCCTAGAGGTGCTTATTTGATTCTTAGATTTGAAACTACCCTTAATTTGTTTACCTAATTGGCAAGCATCGCATACATTATCTTTGATGAACTTGATATGAGGAATTCCTCTTACAAGTTCCTTAGATGATATTTAAGTGATTATTTTCATGCTAGCATGACCTAATCTTCTATGTCATATCCAAGCATCCTCATTAAAAACAGAAAAACACATTTCATTACACAAATCATTGATGTCAATAGTGTATACGTTATTTTGTTTCAATGCAATCATAGATATGTTTTTGTGTGGTTTTTCAATGATGCAAGCATTAGATTCAAATCTGACAATATATCCTTTATCACATAATTGACTAATGCTCAAGAGGTTATATTTTAAACCATCAACTAACAAAACATCTTCAATAAAGAAGTTGGATTTGTTAACTATGGTTCCTTTGCCAATGATTTTACCCTTGTTGTTGTCTCCGAATGTGACATAGCCTTCGTCTATGCTAGTGAGCTTAGAGAATTGAGATGGATCTCCGATCATATGCCTTGAGCATCCACTATCAAGGTACCATCTCTTGCTCCTAGCTTGCGATGGTTTAGTTTTCTACAAGAAAGGATGATTTTTAGGTACCCATTTGCTTTTGGGTGCCTCACAAATAGATCTACATTGTCTATCATATTGTATAGAATTTATCATGGTTCCTTTAGGAACCCAGATCAATTTTTTTGGACTAATTTTCTTGAATGGACAATAATGTGTCTTGTGTCCAAATTTGCAACAAAAGTTGCATTTGTTTTGGTGTTGAACATGTAAGATGGGGCCTTTTATGAAGGTGGTTGGATTTTGGTGAGGACTTTTCACAAATCTAATTCCACTTCTTTTGGGAACGTGACCCTTGTTTGCAAGGATCATGTTCAATGACTTGCTACCAACCTCGAATTTCTTTAAGGTGCCCTTAAGTAGCAAGTTTTCCTTTTGGAGAGTTTCTAGATCATGGCATTTGATGCAAGAATTTAAACTATCATGATATTCAGTTTTTAACTTATCAAAATTACAAGTAAGACTATCATGCTCCTTTTTTAGCAATTTGTATTTTCTATTAATAATCTTGCATTCATCAAATAAGTCATGGAAGACATTTAATAATTCATCAAATGATAAATCTGCTTCTATTAAATTTGTTACCTCATCTCCGATGGCCATTAAGGTGTAATGAGCAACTTGCTCGGTGTTGGACTCCTCTTCTTCGGACGCGCTCGAGTCATCCCATGTTGCTTTGAGCGCCTTCTTCTTTGATGTTCTCTTTTTGACTTAGGGACAATCACTCTTGTAGTGTCCTGGCTTTTTGCATTCATAGCAAATAACTTGGTCCTTCTTGGGTTCAAGTTTATTTTTTGCGTCATTCTTAAACTTGTTTCTTTTAAAGAATTTTTTAAATTTTCTTGTTAGAAGTGCCAAGTCATCATCACAGTCCTCATCACTTGAGTTTTCTCTCGAGTGGCCTTCTGAAGTTTTAAGTGTCATATCCTTCCTATTCTTTGGAAGGATGTCTTCTTGCTCTTTATGAGCTTTACAAGTCATCTCGTAGGTCATTAATGACCCGATTAGTTCTTCAAGAGGGAATTTGCTTAGATCTTTCGCCTCTTGAATAGTAGTGACTTTATGATCCCAACTCTTAGGAAGGGATCTTAGAATCTTATTTACGAGCTCAAAATCTGAAAAACTTTTTCCGAGTCCTTTTAGACCGTTGACGACATCCGTGAAACGAGTAAACATGTCGCCAATGGTTTCACTCGGTTTCATCCGGAAAAGTTCCAAAGAATGTAACAAAAGATTGATTTTTGACTCTTTCACTCTACTTGTGCCTTCGTGAGTCACTTCAAGTGTGTGCCAAATATCAAATGCGGTTTCACAAGTTGAAACACGGTTAAACTCGTTTTTATCAAGTGCACAACATAAGGCATTCATAGCCTTTGCATTAAGAGCGAAAGCCTTCTTCTCCAATTCATTCCAATCGATCATTGGAAGAGAAGACTTCAAAAATCTGTTTTCAACAAGATTCCAAAGTTCAAAATCCATAGAAATAAGAAAGATCCTCATTCGGGTCTTCCAATAGGTGTAGTCCGTCCCACTGAATATGGGTGGACGTGTAATAGAATGACCCTCTTGGTTTCCGACGTATGCCATCTCTCTTGGGTTTTAATCCGTTAGAGAGTTAACCCCGCTCTGATACCAATTGTTAGGATCAAAAGCACTAAGAGGGGGGGGTGAATTAGTGCAGCGGAAAACTTTCTGCGATTAAAACGAAACTGCGTTCGAACGATAAAAACGATTTCTGTTTGAAAGCCGATTCTAAGATTACTTTAACTTAAGATCAAGCAAGATGATGTTAAAGTCAATCTATGAAGGCAGTTTGCAGTTATGATGAAAACCAGAATATAAGCGCAAACTGAAATACGACGTTCGTACGAAGAAACTGATTTACGTCTAAATGCTGATTCGTAAATCACTTGATTAGGCGAGATGCAGTTTAAGCAAAGGTATAAAGGTAGTTTGCAGTTATGGTAGAAATCAAAACGTAAACGTAATCTGAAATATGAAGATCGTACGAAAAAGCAAATTTACGTCTAAACGCTGATTCGGAAAGTGCAAAGCTTGAAACCCGATCGTATATGCGCAGAAAGCAGTAAGCTTTAGAGGAGGTTTGTAGTAAAGATAATATGCTGAAAGTAAATGCAAACCGAGATTTAGAGTGGTTCGGTCAATCTTGACCTACTCCACTTTTGGCTTCCTCCACCGACGAGGTCACCGACGTCAACTAGAGGCCTTCCTTCAATAGGCGAAGGCCAACCACCCTTTTACAGTTTCATTCCTTTTGACGGGCTTAGGAGACAACCCTTATAGAAATTTTCTCTCCTCTCTTTACAACTTAGAACTTGGAAGAACAGAGAGAGAAGAACTTTTGGCCTTTACAACAATTTTGAGCTCTAAGAATCACAGAAAAGGATCAAGATTTCGGTGTTAGTTCACTACCTTTCAGTGCTGAATGGGTGGGGTATTTACAGGCCCCAACCCAGTTCAAATTTGGAGCTCAAAACTGTCAATTCCTGGAATTCTGGGATCAGGCGGTTGCACCTCCTGACTGGAGAGGTTGCACCGCCTAGCAGAGCTCGAAGACTGAGCCTCTGGGCGGTGCTACCTCCTGTCAGGGGCGGTTGCACCTCCTGATATAGCTCGAAGACCGAGCTCAGGCAGTTGCACCTCCTGGCAGAGCTCGAAGACTGAGCTCAAGCGGTGCCACCTCCTGTCAGGGGAGGTTGCACCGCCCAGTCTCGCTCGGAGACTAAGCCCCAAGCGGTGCCACCACTTGGCTGGAGCGGTTGCACCTCCCAGTCTCGCTCGGAGACTGAGACCAGGCGATGCAACCTTCTGCCTTGGGCGGTTCAACCGCCTGGCAGAAATCAGGGTCCGAATGGGTTGATCCATTCGGCCCAATTTGGTTTTTTTAGGGGCCCAATTGCCCCAAGATTAAGTTAATGGGATCACCTCCCATTTCCAACTTAATCAATGTGCTAACTACAATTTTTCCTAAGACATTTACTGCAACTTGCTCTGGTGCGTCAATCGCTTCTTCCGGCGAACTTCCGTCGATCATCTGATGAACCCTCGGTGATGCTCCTACGGACTTCCGGCAAACTCCTGGACTTGCAATGATTCACTTGGCGAGTTCCGACGAGCTTCTTTGGCAAGCTTATGGACTTCTCGGATTTGTTCCCGCAGAACCTCCGACGACTGTCCGAACTTCCGTCGAACTCTCGAACTCCCAACGTGATCATTGTCTTGACTCCGGCGCAACTCCTACTGCATGTCTTACTTTCATCGTAGTTAATCCTGCACACTTATCTTAACATATAGATTAGATAATAAATGACAATTGACTTCATCATCAAAATCCGAGATTCAACACTATAGACCTTTGCAGGGGGATAGTGCAAAACCCACAACTATGACAGATGATGAGTGAAAGAGGTTAGATCGAAAAACAATTGGGTTTATTCGATAGTGGCTTGATGATAGTGTCTTTCACCATGTTTCTATTGAAATATCTATATATTCTCTTTGGATAAAGTTGGAAAGTCTCTATGAAAGAAAAATAGCTGGCAACAAAGCTTTTTTTATCAGAAAACTTGTGAACCTAAAATATAGAGAGGGTGCTTCTATTGCTGAGCATTTGAATGAAATGCAAAGTATTACTAACCAGTTATCCTCTATGAAAATGTCTCTTGATGATGAGTTGTAGGCATTGTTACTTCTTAGTTCATTACTGGTGGTTTCCCTCAGTAATTCTGCGCTAGATTTTCAGGGCTTTAGTTGGAATTGCCTAAGGCGTGAGGCACACTTGTGGCCAAGATATGAACTTAGCTTGCATTGCCAAAGTCACGCTTCACCCTTGCGATATTGCTCTGCAAAGATCAGCCCACTTGCAACCTCTCGTAGCTCCTGAAGGACTTGTAAAAATGGAAGTTGATTAGTTCGAAAGAACAAGCAACGGACAAGTCCCGATGTCTCGCGAAAAGGGGACGCTTTACAAGCAATTCAACGAGCACCTTGCGTGCACAAGAGAAAAGGGGGAGAGGGGGAAAACAAGGGCTTTAGAAGGTTGAACGAACAACTGCAAGCCCAAAAACAACTGCTCACCGAGTCCCGGGTGTCACGCCCCCTCAAAATAATATCCATGATATTAAAAATTTCATCACAAATCCATCTAGGATCCAAACTAACATTTGAGGACACTGAAAAACATTCTATCAAATTCACATCTATAAAACATGTGTAGTTTATAATCATATATCACATCACTCGATAATTCATATTTATGGCAACCCAAGCCAAACTTGACAAACATGAACAACATTTATAAATCCACAAGCTAAATAAATTATACAATCAGAACTCCAATTATTCACCACAAGTTTATATCATCATAAACTAGACTTAACATTCTGAAAGTCCAAATAAGAGAGATCTTCTAATACTTTTACACAGTATATCCATTTTGATTCATCGACAACATTTCATTACATACAAAATATTCCTATACAACAATAACATAATAACCAACAAGACTTGCCCATAATTTTGAATAACTCTTCATTGCCTCAGCCCAATTCAAAACATCTCAAAGAGTGACAAGCTAACCTGAAAGATTTATATAACAACGGAGTGAGCTAAAAACAGCTCAGCAAGTGACAAAGCATATTCAGAATAGAAGGAACGATTTCAAACGAGTAAGATATCATAATGCAAGGCAGAATACAAGAATTCTCAAGGATACTATCTCATTAGATACAAAATCGTATGTGTCATGTCATTCAAAACATATTTGGTTCATAACAAATGGAGCATAGAGTAATTGGAGCATATCAATAGCGTACGAGATGTTCCGGAGCATATCAATGGCAAATAAGATATTTCAGAACATATCAGTTTATAGCAAATGGAGCACAGAGTAATTGGAGCATACCAATAGTGTATGAAATGTTCCGGAGCATATAAATGACAAATGGAACATTAGGAGCATAACAATAGCAAATGAAATATTTCGGAGCATAACAAAGGCATAGGAAATGTTTCGGAGCATATCAATAACAATTGAAACATTTCGGAGCTGGTCAATGGCGTATGAAATGTTCCGGAGCATATCAATAACAAATGAAACATTTCGGAGCTTGTCAATGGCGTATGAAATGTTCCGGAGCATATCAACGGCATATGGAACATTTCGGAGCATATCAATAACAAATACCAAACAGATGCTCAAACGTCGTCTTTGACGTTGCATTCATACCATTCTTATCCAAAGCATGTACAGAAACACATAACCAAAGATTTGGATATCATATCAAACATATAGAAGGTGCAGTGGGACCGTAGACAGAATGTGAATCATCCATTTCTGAATGACCACTAGACAGAAGTCTCCCACGTTTGGGAGCTCCATCCACCCACGTCTAGGTGAAGTCAGAAGGGGGCCAGCAGAGCATCTCAGGCTCTATGCACATACCCTTTACCATTTCTGGCAAAGGTCCAGATAATCCCACAAACACCAGAGTACAAAAAGGATAGTATGAACAACGAATAGCATATATCGGAAGCACACGTAGAACAACAAAACGTACATGTGCCTTTACGAGTCAATACGATGCAAGCAATAATCTTTCACAATTGTATTCAGATTTGAAAGGAATTGAAAGCAATGGCACATATGGAATCCAAGCAATCACATACAACTCAATTTCAATAAGAAGGTTAGATGAATTCGATATCCAAAGGAATGAAACTAGAATAGGCACACATCGAAAGTAAATGTGGAACAATGGGTTATACATGTGCCTATATAAGTCAATACGATATAGCATAAATGTTACACAACAGTTTTCAAGAATGCAAATAATTTTAAGGACAAGAGAATACAAGAATTCAAAGTAGTAATATAAAGCTCAATTGAATAAGAAAGCTAAAGAATGTCAATTTCCAAAGAAATGAAACCAGAATATGTGAAATCGACCAAAGCTCGATTTCTGACAGAATTCAAGAGGCACATTGAACAAATGATTCAAACTATCAATCGTGCTCCAAGTTACTCAGAAATATATCATTGGAAAGATATTTCAATTTATTTTCAGATAAAACAAGTCTCGTATGAATCCAAGTTTCCAACAAAGAGTTACAATAGATTTAGTAACCCAAGATCAAAGACCAAATCTCAATTTTTACAGAATTCACAGGGTCGGTTTCAACAGAAAACTGGGCAGGCATTTGGACTCTAAATCATTCAATCCATATATCAAAGAAAGATCTATGAGTCTAGTTTCCAATGAAATCTGCTTTGAACAAATCGGAGTTTCCAAAATCGACTTATAGGCAAATCAGTAACAAAAGGTCAGAAATTACGATCCCTATTTTGCAGAATCTATAGGCTCATTTGAAACAGAAGTTTGGGCAGGCAAACTTACTCCGAATTCTTAAAATAAGCTATCAAAAGAAAGGTTTATGAGTCTATATTCTGATCAAATAAGTTTTGTCCAAATCAGAGGTCAATACATGAAGTTATAGCCATAACAAAGTAGAAGGGTCAGAATATCAAAAGTTGCATAGATTCGAATCGTTACGTCTAAACAGGAGATATATCAAATGAAAGGCTAGAAAAATTCAAAGTTCCTCATATTCAAAACAAATATAGCGGTAAAATTACGGTAAGGAAAGATCAGGACACTTGCAATAGGAAAGATTAGAAAGCTTGCAATAGGAAGGATCAGAACACTTGCCTTTCAAAGATTTTGATCCGAAGATCCAAAGAAGGTGTCAGCCCAAATCCTTCTACTTTTCCTTAGCAACTATAGCTCATGCAGAACATAGAGGCATAGTCACCTACTCTCTCTTACTCTCATTCCTTCGTTTTCTTTCCCAAACGCAACTGCCACAGCCGCCATCGCTGTCGCTGCCACAATCGCTGCCCCTTCCACTGCACTACTTCCTTCCTCCTCTTCTTTCGCAGACACAGCTACTGCATACGCAGTCGCTACCACTGTGGCCGCAATCCCTTCCGTAGCCCCTCTTTCCCCCTTTCCTTTCTTTTCTTTCCCAGCTGCACTACTGCAGTCGCAGCCTCAGCCACGGCCGCAGCCTCTTCTTCCTCCCCTGCTCATCTTCCTCTCCTTCTTCTCTTCCAACTGCAGCTGCCATCGCCGCAGCCGCAGCCCCTTCTCCTCTTCCTCTCTTCTTCCTCTCCTTCCCTTTCTCTTCTTCTTCCTTTCCTTTTTCTCTTTCCCTGCCACAGCTGCAGCTGCCACTGCCGCTGCCGTAGCTACTTCTTTCCCTTCTCCTCTTCCTTCTCCTTCCTTTCTTCTTCTTCTCTCCCTGCTGCAACTGCTACAGTCGCGGCTGCAGCCACGGCCGCAACCTCTTCTTCCTCCCCTGCTCATCTTCCTCTTCTTCTTCTCTTCTAGCTGCAGCTGCCATCACCACAGCTGCAGCCCCTTCTTCCCCGGCGTCACACACACCCTCTCCTTTGTTTCCTCTACAGGAAACAGAGGTATCACAACCTCTTCTCCTGCTTCCTCTTCTTCTTCTCTTCCTCTTCTTCTTCTTCTCCTCTTCAAACGCCCCACACCTCTCCTTTGTTTCCACCTGCAGGAAACAGAGGTGCCGTAGCCCTAGCTGCTGCCACCTCTCGCTCCTCTCCCTCGTCCCTCTCTTTTCCCTCTTCTTCTCATTCTCTTCTTCTCCTCTTCCCTTTTCCTCCCCAATGCCACACACCTCCTCGCTGCAGCCTTGTCGCAGCTATCCTCCTCTCTTCTTCTTCTTCTTCTTCTTCTTCTTCTTCTTCTTCTTCCCTTCTCCTCCCCAACGCCCCACACATCCTCTCCTCTGTTTCCACCTGCGGGAAACAGAGGTGCAGCAGCCCTAGCTGCTGCCTCTCTCTCTCCTCTCCATCTTCCCTCTCTTCTTCTTCTTCTTCTTTTCTTCTCTTCTCCCTCTTCCTCCTCTCTTCTTTTCCCTCTTCTTCTTCTTTCTTCTCTCCTCACGCCCCACCGCTCCTCTCTGTTTCTCGAAGAAACAAAGAGTGCGTGGGAGGCGGTAGGATAAAACCGAAATTTTTGATTTTCTTTATTTTCTTTTCCTTTTGCAACTTAGCAGTTTAGTCCTTGAAATTTTTATATTTACATATAGGTCCTCAAATTTACATATAATTTCTTATTAATAATTTTCAAAAGTGAGGGATATTACACTCTCCCCCCCTTAAAAGAAAATTTAGTCCTCTAACTTCATCATAGCTCAATCGATGAAAAAATGAGGATTATGATAGCTTTATTTCCTCCTTCTGCTCTTAAATAGTTTCATCAATACAATACAATTACATAATTATCCATGAGTGGCCGAAATATTCTCCTTCTTGATCCTCAATAGATGGTAACCCGATATTTAAACAATCTTTGAAAATACCTGTGCACCCTATAGTTAATCAAACAAGTCGTCACTTTAGAGAATACTCGTTTTTTGATGGTCACCTAATTCAATTGTCCACAATCAATACAAAGCCTTAATGTTCCCTCTATCTTTTTAACTAACACCGGAGCACCCCATGATGAAATATTAAGCAAAATAAAATCCTTATTTAATAGTCCTTGTAGTTGCTTTTTTCTAATTCCATTTACTCAAATGATGTCATTCTGTAGAGAGGCTTAGATATTGGGATTGTCCCAAGGACCAGATCAAAAGCAAAGTCACGTTTGGAGGTAATCCAAGTAAGTCATCCTGGGATACATTAGGCAAGGAGATAAATCATGTCCAATACTGTCGAAATAAAAGATCGGCTGATCAAATGTACAAAAAGTGATCATTTGTTATATACCAATCCATACTGGTATGATAGGAAGATAGTCAATCCATACCAAGTATAATATCAACGTTCTAAATCTCTAGGAGAACTAAATCAGCAAAAGTTCAAGTTCTCCAATAAAAATCAGACAAAAGGACCAGATTCAAGTTCGTTATCAAAGAATCTCCAATGATCGTATTTTATATATATCACATAATGTAGTGGTCTAGATTGAATGCCCAAGTGATAAGCAACATGTTACGAATCAAATCGTAGATAGGACCCATGGTCAAACAAATATTTGCATTCTTTCAAAAACATGCATAATACCTTCGATCACTAATTCAGAAGTTTTAGAATCATATTGAGTGATAGCATACACTCTGACATGGGCTGATGATTTAAGAGGCAGTGACTCTTTCTTCTTGTTCAATGGACAGTCTTTTATTTCATGATCCAACTTTCCACAAGCAAAATAGACTCCAGTCACCCGAAAACACAAACTTGTGTCATAATTTAACTTGCAATTCACACGTGATTGAGTCTTTTATGGTGACTTCTCATTTCAAATCCAAATATCTTGATCCTCTTGTTATTACTTTCTGATTCATTTTCAATCATATTTTTGTTGGTAAACTTGTCCTTATCATTCTTGCCACTGATCTTCAAAAATTCTTTTCATTGTTCCCATTAATGATCAGCCTCTACTTCCAATATAAGGTGGCAAAAGAAATCTTTCGATCATCAGAACACTTTTGTACATCAAATATCTTCTCTGTTTGCATCATCCCTTTTTCTACCACCAATGAAATTAGGTGCACCATGCTTCTGCTGCGCCACTCTGATTCAATATCCCTGATTACCCCTTTCATCCCACTTAATTAATCAAAACCAGAGGAAGTAGGAGGACCAAATTACCTCATCATCCTTGATTCCTAAAATACATCAAAGAAAATTTCCACCAATCACTATAGTTCACTAGACCTCAATATATTTTGCATGTCAACATATCAAATATTTCAGTGATCCTCAAATCATGCTCTGATACCACCTTTGTCACGCCCCCTCAAAATAATATCCATGATATTAAAAATTTCATCACAAATCCATCCAGGATCCAAACTAATATTTGAGGACATTGAAAAACATTCTATCAAATTCACATCTATAAAACCTGTGCAGTTTATAATCATATATCATATTACTCGATAATTCATATTTATGGCAACCCAAGCCAAACTTGACAAACATTAACAACATTTATAAATCCACAAGCTAAATAAATTATACAATCAGAACTCCAATTATTCACCACAAGTTCATATCATCAGAAACTAGACTTAACATTCGGAAAGTCCAAATAAGAGAGATCTTCTAATACTTTTACACAGTATATCCATTTTGATTCATCGACAACATTTCATTATAAACAAAATATGCTTGTACAACAATAACATAATAACCAACAAGACTTGCCCATAATTTTGAATAACTCTTCACTGCCTCAGCCCAATTCAAAACATCTCAAAGAGTGACAAGCTGACCTCAAAGATTTATATAACAACGGAGTTAGCTAAAAACAGCTCAGCAAGTGACAAAGCATATTCAGAATAGAAGGAACGGTTTCAAACGAGTAAGATATCATAATGCAAGGTAGAATACAAGAATTCTCAAGGATACCATCTCATTAGATACAAAATCGTATGTGTCATGTCATTCAAAACATATTTGGTTCATAACAAATGGAGCATAGAATAATTGGAGCATATCAATAGCGTACGAGATGTTCCGGAGCATATCAATGGCAAATAGGACATTTCAGAACATATCAGTTTATAACAAATGGAGCACAGAGTAATTGAAGCATACCAATAGCATATGAAATGTTCCGGAGCATATAAATGATAAATGGAACATTAGGAGTATAACAATAGCAAATGAAACATTTCGGAGCATAACAAAGGCATAGGAAATGTTTCGGAACATATCAATAACAAATGAAACATTTCGGAGCTGGTCAATGGCGTATGAAATGTTCCGGAGCATATCAACGGCATATGGAACATTTCAGAGCATATTAATAACAAATGAAACATTTCGGAGCTTGTCAATGGCGTATGAAATGTTCCGGAGCATATCAACGGCATATGGAACATTTCGGAGCATATCAATAACAAATACCAAACAGAAGCTCAAACGTCGTCTTTGACGTTACATTCATACCATTCTTATCCAAAGCATGTACAGAAATACATAACCAAAGCTCTGGATATCATATCAAACATACAGAAGGTGCAGTGGGACCGTAGACAGAATGTGAATCATCCATTTCTGAATGACCACTAGACAGAAGTCTCCCACGTTTGGGAGCTCCATCCACCCACGTCTAGGTGAAGTCAGAGGGGGGCCGATAGAGCATCTCAGGCTCTATCCACATATCCTTTACCATTTCTGGCAAAGGTCCAGATAATCCCACAAACACCAGAGTACACGTGGAACAAGAAAACGTACATGTGCCTTTACGAGTCAATACGATGCAAGCAATAATCTTTCACAATTGTATTCAGATTTGAAAGGAATTGAAAGCAATGGCACATATGGAATCCAAGCAATCACACACAACTCAATTTCAATAAGAAGGTTAGATGAATTCAATATCCAAAGGAATGAAACTAGAATAAGCACACATCGAAAGTAAATGCGGAACAATGGGTTATACATGTGCCTATATAAGTCAATACGATATAGCATAAACGCTACACAATAGTTTTCAAGAATACAAATAATTTTAAGGACAAGAGAATACAAGATTTCAAAGTAGTAATATAAAGCTCAATTGAATAAGAAAGCTAAATAATGTCAATTTCCAAAGAAATGAAACCAAAATATGCGAAATCGACCAAAGCTCGATTTCTGGCAGAATTCAAGAGGCACATTGAACAAATGATTCAAACTATCAATCATGCTCCAAGTTACTCAGAAATATATCATTGGAAATATATTTTAATTTATTTTCAGATAAAATAAGTCTCGTATGAATCGAAGTTTCCAACAAAGAGTTACAATAGATTTAGTAACCCAAGATCAAAGAACAAATCTCAATTTTTACAGAATTCACAAGGTCGGATTCAACAGAAAATTGTCAGGCATTTGGACTCTTAATCATTCAATCCATATATCAAAGAAATATCTACGAGTCTAGTTTCCAATGAAATCAGCTTTGAACAAATCGGAGTTTCCAACATCGAATTATAGGCAAATCAGTAACAAAAGGACAGAAATTACGATCCCTGTTTTGCAGAATCTCTAGGCTCATTTGAAACAGAAGTTTGGGCAGGCAAACTTACTCCGAATTTTTAAACTAAGCTATCAAAAGAAAGGTTTATGAGTCTATATTCTGATCAAATAAGTTTTGTCCAAATCAGAGGTCAATACATGAAGTTATAGCCATAACAAAGTAGAAGGGTCAGAATATCAGAAGTTGCATAGATTCGAATCGTTACGTCTAAACAGGATATATATCAAATGAAAGGCTAGAACAATTCAAAGTTCCTCATATTCAAAACAAATGTAGCGGTAAAATTGCGGTAAGGAAAGATCAGGACACTTGCAATAGGAAAGATTAGAAAGCTTGCAATAGGAAGGATCAGAACACTTGCCTTTCAAAGATTTTGATCTGAAGATCCAAAGAAGGTGTCAGCCCAAATCCTTCTACTTTTCCTTCACAACTGTAGATCATGTAGAAAATAGTGGCATAGTCACCTACTCTCTCTTACTCTCATTCCTTCGTTTTCTTTCCCAAACGCAGTTGCCACAGCCGCCACCGCTATCGCTGCCACAATCATTGCCCCTTCCACTACACTACTTCCTTCCTCTTCTTCTTTCGTAGACACAGCTGTTGCATATGCATTCACTGCCGCTGTGGCCGCAATCCCTTCCGCAGCCCCTTTTTCCCCCTTTCCTTTCTTTTCTTTCCCAGCTGCACTACTGCAGTCGCAGCCTCTTCTTCCTCCCCTGCTCATCTTCCTCTCATTCTTCTCTTCCAACTGCAGTTGTCATCGCCGCAATCACAGCCCCTTCTCCTCTTCCTCTCTTCTTCCTCTCCTTCCCTTTCTCTTCGTCTTCCTTTCCTTTTTCTCTTTCCCTGCCACAGCTGCAGCTGCCACTGCCGCTGCCGTAGCTACTTCTTTCCCTTCTCCTCTTCCTTCTCCTTCCTTTCTTCTTCTTCTCTCCCCGCTGCAACTGCTGCAGTCGCGGCCGCAGCCACAGCCGCAACCTCTTCTTCCTCCCCTGCTCATCTTCCTCTTCTTCTTCTCTTCCAGCTGCAGCTGCCATCGCCGTAGCTGCAGCCCCTTCTTCCCCGGTGTCACACACACCCTCTCCTCTGTTTCCTCTGCAGGAAATAGAGGTATCACAACCTCTTCTCCCGCTTCCTCTTCTTCTTCTCTTCCTCATCTTCTTCTTCTCCTCTTCGAATGCCCCACACCTCTCCTCTGTTTCCACCTGCAGGAAACAGAGGTGCTGCAGCCCTAGCTGTTGCCACCTCTCGCTCCTCTCCCTCGTCCCTCTCTTTTCCCTCTTCTTCTCCTCTTCCCTTTTCCTCCCCAACGCCACACACCCCCTCGTTGCAGCCTTGCCGCAGCTATCCTCCTCTCTTCTTCTTCTTCTTCTTCTTCTTCTTCCCTTCTTCTCCCCAACGCCCCACACATCCTCTCCTCTGTTTCCACCTACGGGAAACAGAGGTGCAGCAGCCGTAGCTGTTGCTGCTGCCTCTCTCTCTCCTCTCCATCTACCCTCTCTTCTTCTTCTTCTTCTTTTTTTCTCTTCTCCCTCTTCCTCCTCTCTTCTTTTCCCTCTTCTTCTTCTTTCTTCTCTCCTCACGCCCCACTGCTCCTCTCTGTTTCTCGAAAGAAACAGAGTGTGCGTGGGAGGCGGTGGGATAAAACCTAAATTTTCGGTTTTCTTTATTTTCTTTTCATTTTGCAACTTAGCAGTTTAGTCCTTGAAATTTTTATATTTACATATAGGTCCTTAAATTTACATATAATTTCTTATTAATAATTTTTAAAAGTGAGGGATATTACACCGTGTGCGACAACAAGTTCCCGTCAAGGCAACGTGCGAACTTGCGAATGAGTGTTCAACTCCCGGTACTATACCGAAGCCCCATCCAGCCCTGTGCCACCCGAGGGGTTCAAAGGGGCTGAGATGGCTGACGTTTTGGTAAGCGGAGGCAAATTCCAAAAATCAGCCCGCGGAACGCGAAAATAGAGCTATTTTGGGCTGTTTTGGGGTTGTTTTGCTCGGTTCGGTGACTGGTCGCTTTATAACGCTGCAGCTTGTTCGAACTTACATTTTTACAAGCAAAATGACTCAAAACCAAGGCAAAACAGGCTGCCAATTAACTGTACATGTAGATGAGAGCGACGAACGGTTCGTTGAACGGAGTTGTTGTAGGTGCGCGACGACCGTTCGTGACATTCTCCCCCACTTAAACTATCGACGCCCTCGTCGACGCTTATTGGTAGTTGTTGATGATCTCCTCTTCATGTCGCAGGGCGTCTTCAAGCTTCCAACTGGCTTAAGTTCGGGGAAGCTTTCGCCACTTCACCAAGTACTTTGTCTACTCAGCTCCGTTGGGTAGCTTTATCTTGCGGTCCGCCAGAATGGTTTTAACTTGCTTCTCGTAGGAGGCTATGATTGGAGGAAGTCAAGTTGGAATACTTCGGGAAGCATCTTGCGGATCCGAGTGGTAGGCTTTTAGGTTGCTGGCGTGAAGAACGTTGTGAATTTTGAACCACGCCGGCAGCTGCAACTTGTAAGAGACGTTACCTACCCTGTTGATAATTGGGAAGGGCCCTTCATACTTACGCACCAATCCTTTGTGGACTTTGTTCCTAAGTAATTAGAGTGATGCTGGTTGGAGCTTTACCAACACTAAATCGCCAACTTTGAACTCTTGCAGTCGCCTTCCTAAGTCTGCCCACTTCTTCATCCTTTTTGTCGCCTTCTCCAAGTAAGCCGGCGTAATATCTGCATTTCGATGCCACTCCTTTGCGAAATGGTAGGCTGACGGACTACTCTCAATATACCCAATGGCCATGGTGTGCGGAGTCGATGGTTATTGTCCGGTAATGATCTCGAAGGGGCTCTTGTTGGATGCAGAGCTCCGCTGCAAGTTGTAGGAGAATTGGGAAATGTCCAACAACTTCACCCAATCTCGTTGGTTGGCACTCACGTAGTGCTGAAGATATTACTCCAAGAGTGAGTTTATCCTTTCAGTCTGGCCATCCGTCTAGGGGTGGAGGCTTGTAGAGAAGTATAACTTTGACCCCAACAATTTGAATAGCTCGGTCCAGAATCGTCCTAGGAACCGAGTGTCTCGATCACTAATGATATTGTGCGGGACTCCCTAATACTTCACCACATCCTTCATCATCAACTTAGCTGCCTCCTCTGCTAAACAGTGTAGGGGAGTAGCAATGAAAGTTGCATCCTTTGAAAACCGATCGACCACCACAAGTATCGATCCGAGTCTCCCTACAAGTGGCAAGCTTGATATGAAGTCCAAGGAAATGCCCTCCCACGGCCTTTCTAGTACAAGCAACGACTCCAAAAGTCCCACCGGCTTCCGCTGCTCCACCTTATCTTGTTGGCAGGTAAGGCATGTTCGAACATATTCTTCTATATCAGTCCCCATCTTTGGCCAATAGAAGGCCATCTCCACGAGAGCCAACATTCTGTGAATGCCTGGGTGTCCAGCCCAAAGGGAATCGTGACACTCTTTTAAGAGTTCATACCTCAAATTGTCTACTCGGGGAACATAAATCCTATTCCCTTTTATGTAAACGAGTCCCTCCTGGACCCAAAATCATTGTGCCTTGCCTTCTTTAATGAGCTGCATTAGGATAACTGCATGGGGGTCACTATACAGTCCGTCCCTAATCCTGGAAAGGAAGTTGGAGTGCAACTGACTTGCTTAGCCTCCGCCCTCCAATTGCGCGACATTCACATGCAACACTTTCTGACTCAATGCATCGGCCATGACATTTACCTTCCCAGGCTTATACACCATTGCCATATCAAATTCAACCAGGAAGTCCTGCCAACGTGCTTGCTTTGGGGAGAGCTTCTTCTAAGTTTGGAAATAGCTCAGAGCGATGTTGTCCGTCCTCAACACAAATCGTGATCCAAGGAGATAGTGTCACCAAACTCGTAGACAATGGATCACCGCTGTCATCTCCTTCTCATGCACTGGATACCGCTGCTCGGTCTCGTTGAGTTTGCGGCTCTCGTAGGCCACCGGATGACCCTCCTACATGAGTACTCCCCCAATAGCGAAGTTCGAAGCATCTGTATGGACTTCAAAAGGCTCCCCATAGTCTGGCAATTTAAGCACTAGTTCTTCTATAACAGTAGCCTTCAGATCTTGGAATGTTATTTCACATTTGTCAGACCACTTCCAAGGCTGCTCCTTCTTCAGTAACTCCGTCAGTGGAGTTGCACGCTTCGTGTACCCCGCTATGAAGCGTCGATAGTAGTTGATGAAACCAAGGAAGGATCTCAACTCTAGCACCTTCTTTGGAGTTCATCATTCCGCAACCGCTTGCACCTTCGACTTATCCATCTGAATGGAGCCATCACTGATTCGATGCCCCAAGAATAAGATCTCAGTTTGAGCAAAGTAGCATTTCTCCCTTTTCATGAACAAAGTGTTCTCCCTGAGAACCTTGAAAATTGTCCGAAGGTGTTTAACGTGCTCCTCGAGCGTTTGATTATAGACGATGTTATCGTCCAAGTAGACGACCACGAACTTATCCAAATACTCCTTGAATAGCTGATTTATGAGAGTGCAGAACGTGGCCAGAGCATTGGTTAAGCCGAAAGGCATCACCAAGAACTCAAACGCTCCATACCTAGTCACACAAGTAGTCTTCGCTTCGTTGCCTTCAGCAATGCGCACCTACCAATACCCCGACCGAAGGTCAAGCTTCGAGAAATACTTAGCTTTGCCCAACTGGTCGAACAAGTTTGCGATGAGCGGGATGGGATACTTGTTCTTCACTGTCACTTTGTTAAGGGCTCGGTAGTCGACGCATAATCGGAGGCTCCCATCTTGTTTCTTCTGGAAGAGAACTGGAGCTCTGAAAGGTGCTTTAGAGCTACGGATGAGACCACCGCTTAGCAATTCACCTAACTACTTTCTTAGTTCTGCCAACTCTACCAGGGACATGCAGTAGGGTGGTCTCACTGGAGGCTTCACTCCTGGCTCCAGCTCAATGCTGTGATCCACGCCTCTGCATGGTGGAAGAGTCTTTGGCAACTCGGGTGGCATAACATCATTGAACTCTTTCAGGATGTTCACCACCACAGTAGGTTCTTGAATGGCTTTCTCGTTGAGTGACTCTAGCTTCATAGCAGCCACGAATGTCAATTCGCCTTTTCGCACCCCTTTCTTCAGTTGTAATGCCGATATGTGTTGGGGCTCCTTGGTTCCTCTCCGAGAGACGAGAACCACACAGGGGTCGTCGCCTCCCATCATACATAGGGAGTTCAAGAACGACATTGGCACCAACTTCACCATGTGCGTAAACTCCATTCCAAGAATCACTTGGAAGTCATCCAGTGACACTGCCATCATGTTGGTGTTCCCGCTCCATCTCCCAATTTTCATGGGAACTCCCTTTGCCAACCCGGAGATTCGCCTGGCCTCCGAGTTTACCGCCTTCATTCGGCTTGGGCTCTTCTCCAAGATCAACCCAAGTCGCTGTGCTTCTCGATCGGCTATGAAGTTGTGGGTAGCGCCCGTGTCCACCATAGCACGAGTCGTTTGGCCATTTAGCTTGATGTCCACATACATCAGCTCACTACTTCCTGCTTTTTATAGCTTTGTTTTCATGTTCTCCCTCACTTGACCCCGCATGGCGTTCAACAAACGCATTGCTCCCATTCAGGGTCCTTGTGACTCCTCATCATCGCTGCTAGATTCAGAACTACTCGAACTAAGAGCAACAGCTTTGCCCTTGTCCGATTGGGGAGGGTGGATGGAAGCTGTCAAAGCATTGAGTGCCTGTTTTTGTGGGCACTCCCTCACCATGTGCGGTCCTCCGCACAAGAAACATTCTCCAGGTTTTGAGGCCTTGCCTTTCGGGTTTGGCCCTTTGTGGGAACTCTTCTTCTTTTATTCACCTCCAATCTCATTCCCTCGAGAATGTTTTGGAGGGCGATTGCCTGAATATTGTTTCCTTCTCCCTGGGTCTTCGGAGGAAACAAAGTCGGTGAGCCTTTCTGCAGCAGCAATTGCCCCGACCACATCGGTAACATTCCTTCGATTTAGCTCATGTTGAGCCCATGACTTTAAACCATCAAGGAAGCTGAACAACTTGTCCTTCTCGGACATGTCTTGTATGTCCAGCATTATTGCAAAAAATTACTTGACATAGTCTCAGATGGTGGTACTTTGGTGGAGCTGTCTCAACTTCCTTCTTGCGACGAACTCTATGTTCTCTGGCGGGAACTGAGTTCTTAACTCCCGCTTCAAGTCCTCCCATGTGTCGACTCGACACCGACCTTATTGGATCTCCTCCCAACGGGTTCGCCACCAAAGTTTCGCATCTCCGTTCAGATACATAGTTGCTATAGAAACTTTGGTATCTTCAGAATCGGGCCTCATAACTTGAAAGTATTGTTCCATGTCGAACAGAAAGTTCTCGAGCTCTTTGGCATTTATGGCCTCTCCATATCCATGAGGCTCGGGTGCCCTCAAATTTTGTAGCGGTGCAACGCGGGTGTTGCTTCCTCCCGCATTTAGTGCTCTAGTGAGCATAGTCACCCTTGAAGTGAGTTCCGCCACAACTTCCTATAGGTGTTGCACGGAGTCTTTGGTGTCATCTGACAGTCGGTCGACTAGTGCCTCGACCTTGTCGATCTTGGACTCCACTTCCTCTTGCGAGCTCTCTACCCCGACAAGCCTTTGTTGACCATGGTAGAGTTCCTCCACGCTCGCTTCAAGAACATCCAAGCGGGTTTCCGCCTTTGTGAGTCTCTCCTTGTGACTCTTTTTCCCCGTTGGCGCTCCAGATTGTGCCTTCTCCACTCGCGGAGAGTAGCCAACTTCTCGCTTATCATGTTCGCTGCTGCGCTCCTCTTGAGCAGCTCCAAAGCCTGAGAGCGAGTGTGCACATGCAGCCCACCTGCGGTTGCTTGGGGCAAGGGTCCGGCTTGCCCCGTCTTGCTTGATTTGCCACGATGCTTTGCCATGGCGAAGTTGCGAAGTTCCTTCGCTACTCGCTTGAAGTGCTTGCCCGCTCTGATACCATAATGTCACGGCCTTAGCTGGAATTGCCTAAGGCGTGAGGTATCCTTGCGGCCAAGATGCGAACTTAGCTTGCGTTGCCTAAGTCGCGCTTCGCCCTTGCAATATTGCTCCGCAAAGATTAGCCCACTTGCAACCTCTCGCAGGTCCCGAAGGACCTGTAAAAGAGAAAGTTGATTAGTTCGAAAGAACGAGCAACAGACAAGTCTTGAAGTCTCGCGAAAAGGGGGAGCTTTACAAGCAATTCAGTGAGCACCTTGCATGCACAAGAGAAAAGGGGGAGAGGGGGAAAACAAGGGCTTTAGAAGGTTGAACAAACAGCTACAAGCTCACAAATAGCTGCTCATCGAGTCCCGGGCGCGACAACAAGTTCCCGTCAAGACAACGTGCGAACTTGCAAATGAGTGTTCAACGCCCAGTACTATACCGAAGCCCCATCCAGCCCTGTGCCACGTGGGTTCAAAGGGGCTGAGATGGCTGATGTTTTGGTGAGCGGAGGAAGATTCCGAAAATCAGCCTGCGACACGTGAAAACGGAGCTGTTTTAGGCTGTTTTGGGGCTATTTTGCTCGGTTCGGTGAGCGGTCGCTTTGTAACGCTGCAGCTTGTTCAAACTTACATTTTTACAAGCAAAATGACTCAAAACCAAGGCAAAACAGGCTACCAAGTAACTGTACATGTAGATGAGAGCGACAAACGGTTCGTTGAATAGAGTTGTTGTAGGTGCGCTATTAGGATCAAGAGCACTAAGACGGGGGGGGGGGTGAATTAGTGCAGCGGAAATCTTTCTACGATTATAAAATGTTCGAACGATAAAAGTGATTTCGATGTGAAAGCCGATTCTAAGATTACTTTAACTTAAGATCAAGCGAGATGACGTTAAAGTAAATCTATGAAGGCAGTTTGCAGTTATGATGAAAATCAGAATATAAGCGCAAACTGAAATACGACGTTCGTACGATAAAACTGATTTGCATCTAAACGCCGAATCGGAAAGCACTGTACTTTGAAACACGTTCGTAAAAGCACAGAAGGCAGTAAGCTATTGAGGAGGTTTGCAGTAAAGATAAGATGCTCAAAGTAAATGCAAACCGAGATTTAGAGTGGTTTGGTCGATCTTGACCTACTCCACTTTTGGCTTCCTCCACCGACGAGGTCACCGACGTCAACTAGAGGCCTTCCTTTAATAGGCGAAGGCCAACCACCCTTTTACAGTTTCACTCATTTTGATGGGCTTAGGAGACAACCCTTACAGAATTTTCTCTCCTCTCTTTAAAGATCAGAACTTGGAAGAAAAGAGGGAGAAGAACTTTTGGCCTTTACAACAATTTTGAGCTCTAAAAATCACAGAACAAGATCAGGATTTCGGTGTATTTTAGTGTGCTTTCAGTGCTGAAAGGGTGGGGTATTTATAGGCCCCAACCCAGTTCAAATTTGGAGCTCAAAACTGTTAATTCCCGAAATTCCGGGATCAGGCGGTTGCACCTCCTGACTGAGGCGGTTGCACCGCCTAGCAGAGCTCGAAGATTGAGCCTCTAGGCAGTGCTACCTCCTGTCAGGGGCGGTTGCACCTCCTGCAAGAGCTCGAAGATCGAGCTTAGGTGGTGCCACTGCCTGACTGAGGCGATTGCACCTCCTGCCAGAGCTCGAAAACCGAGCTCAAGCAGTGCCACCTCCTATTAGGGGAGGTTGCACCACCCAGTCTCGCTCGGAGACTGAGCCCAGGCGGTGCCACGGCCTGGCTGGGGCGGTTGCACCTCCCAGTCTCGCTCGTAGACTGAGCCCAGGCGATGCAACCTCCTGCCTTGGGCGGTTCAACCGCTTGGTAGAAATCAGGGTCCGAAAGTGTTGATCCATTCGGCCCAATTTGGGTTTTTCAGGGGCCCAATTGCTCCAAGATTAAGTTAATGGGATCACCTCCCATTTCCAACTTAATCATTGTGCTAACTACGATATTCCCTAAGACATTTACTGCAACTTGTTCCGGTGCATCAATCGCTTCTTCCAGCGAGCTTCCGGCGAACTTCCGTCGATCATCCAATGAACCCTCAGTGATGCTGCTTCGGACTTCCAGCAAACTCCTGGACTTATGACGATCCACTTGGCGAGTTCCGACGAGCTTCTTTGGCAAGCTCATGGACTTCTCGGATTTGTTCCCGCAGAACCTCCGATGACTGTCCGAACTTCCGTCGAACTCTCGAACTCCCAACGTGATCATTGTCTTGACTCCAGCGCAACTCCTGCTGCATGTCTTACTTTCATCGTAGTTAATCCTGCACACTTATCTCAACATATATATTAGATAATAAATGACAATTGATTTCATCATCAAAATCCGAGATTCAACATGCGCGATGACCGTTCTATTAGGATCAAGAGCACTAAAAGGGGGGGTGAATTAGTGCAGCGGAAAACCTTCTGCGATTAAAATTGAAAACTGCTTTCGTTCGATAGAAGTGATTTTGGTAAGAAAATCGATTCGTAAATCACTTCAACTTTTGACTAGGAGAGATGCAGCAAAGATATGAATGCAGTTCGTAGTTATGATGGAAATCAGAATATAAGCGCAAACTGAAATACGACGTTTGTACGATAAAAGCGATTTCGGTATAAAAGCTTATTCGTAAACCACTTTAACTTGAGATAAGGCGAGATGCAGTTAAAGCAAAGATATAAAGTCAGTTTGTAGTTATAATGAAAATCAGAACGTAAGCGCAAACTGAAATACGAAGTTCGTACGATAAAACTGATTTGCGTCTTAAACCTCGATTCGGAAAGCACTGAACTTTGAAACACGTTCGTAAAAACACAGAAGGCAGTAAGCTATTGAGGAGGTTTGCAGTAAAGATAAGATGCTCAAAGTAAATGCAAACCAAGATTTAGAGTGGTTCGGTCAATCTTGACCTACTCCACTTTTGGCTTCCTCCACCGACGAGGTCACCGACGTCAACTAGAGGCCTTGCTTCAATAGGCGAAGGCCAGCCACCCTTTTACAGTTTCACTCCTTTTGACGGGCTTAGGAGATAACCCTTACAGAATTTTCTCTCCTCTCTTTACAACTCAGAACTTGGAAGAACAGAGGGAGAAGAACTTTTGGCCTTTACAACAATTTTGAGCTCGAAGAATCACAGAAAAGGATCAAGATTTCAGTGTAAGTTCATACCATTTCAGTGCTGAATGGGTGGGGTATTTATAGGCCCCAACCCAGTTCAAATTTGGAGCTCAAAACTGTCAATTCTCGGAATTCCGGGATCAGGCAGTTGTACCTCCTGACTGAAGCGGTTGCACCGCCTAGTAGAGCTCGAAGACTGAGCCTCTAGGCAGTGCTACCTCCTGTCAGGGGTAGTTGCACCTCCTGACAGAGCTCGAAGATCGAGCTCAGGCGGTAGCACCTCCTGACTGAGGCAGTTGCACCGCTTGGCAAAGCTCGAAGACTAAGCTCAAGCGGTGCCACCTCCTGTCAGGGGAGGTTACACCGCCTAGTCTCGCTCGGAGACTGAGCCCCAAGCGGTGCCACCGCCTAGCTGGAGCGGTTGCACCTTCTAGTCTCACTCGGAGACTGAGCCCAAGCGGTGCAACCTCCTGCCTTGGGCGGTTCAACCGCTTGGCAGAAATTAGGGTCCGAATGGGTTGATCCATTCGGCCCAATTTGGATTTTTCAGGGGCCCAATTGCCCCAAGATTAAGTTAATGGGATCACCTCCCATTTCCAACTTAATCAATGTGCTAACTACAAGTTTTCCTAAGACATTTACTACAACTTGCTTCGGTGCGTCAATCGCTTCTTCCGGCGAACTTCCGTCGATCATCCGATGAACCCTCGGTGATGCTCCTGCGGACTTCCGGCAAACTCCTGGACTTGTTACGATTCACTTAGCGAATTCCGACGAGCTTCTTTGGCAAGCTTATGGACTTCTCGGATTTGTTCCCGCAGAACTTCCGACGACTGTCCGAACTTCCATCGTACTCTCAAACTCCCAACGTGATCATTGTCTTGACTCCGGCGCAACTCCTACTGCATGTCTCATTTTCATCGTAGTTAATCCTGCACACTTATCTCAACATATAGATTAGATAACAAATGACAATTGACTTCATCATCAAAATCTGAGATTGAACAATCTCCCCCTTTTTGATGATGATAATCAATTGATAATGGAGTTAACCTTAACTCCCCCTATCTATATGCCATATTTGAGATAAGTCATTCTTGAATTCAAAACCTAAGAATTCAAGAGACAAATTGATAAGTTAAAATCATTTGAACTTATCAATACTCCCATCATGATTCCCATCATGATGTACCTCTCTGAAGATGATGTCAAGGCTTGACATTCATTTTCAAATATAACAAGTTTGAATGATGGTAATAGTAGCAATTCATCATATCAACATGTAAAGCTGTGAAGTAAGATTTTGATATCATTACATGATGTACACATTTCAAATATTTTAGCAAGTATTGCATTTCTTCACATGGTAAGATATCAACTCAAAGCATAATGCATAGCATCTGTTCATATATCTTTTGGTGATGCAAGCATGGCATAATCATAGCATAGTATTTATAGCATCAATTCATATATTTCTCCCCCTTTGTCATCAATAAAAAGCATGGTAGTTGTGATACCAGCAAATTATCAAGCATATAAAGGAAGGCATGATACATAGATTGTGTTGAATACTTCTTCCTTTTTTTTTTTTTTTCTTATAATCCTTTTTGCATGAAGGAGGAAAGTCATTTGTGATACCAACTATTTGTGAGTTTACTTTGAGTCAAGATATGTGTGTGAAATAGCTTTTTGCAAGTAAAAATACTATCATCCATATTTCAAGATGGAATTCATAAGCAGGAATCATTTCATCAAATCTATTTCAGAAAAATATATGATTCATAAGAGTGTATGAGAAAATTTAATTTTTAGCATTCCAATTGTTAAGCGAATCCGAAAAATGAAATGAACTCTTTCATGCATTCGGACAAGACTATGCTATAGATTTTCAAATACAATCATGAAGACAAAACATTTTTATATTCAACACATAATTTCCCACATGTTATTTAGGCATGTAATGGCAATCAAGTGATTTGAGCATTTAATAAAGTCCGAAAAATAATTTTAACTAGTTTATGTATTCTGACACATCAACATTCCTAATTCTCTTCTTATAAAATCAAATTGCTCTTCACTCAGAGGTTTTGTAAAAATATCAGCTAGTTGATGTTTAGTATCAATGAACTCTATGGTTACGTCATGATTAGTAACATGATCTTGTATAAAGTGATGTCTAATATCAATATGTTTTGTTCTTGAGTGTTGTATAGGATTCTTGGTTAAGTATATTGCACTTGTGTTATCACATTTAATATGAATATTTTTAAGATGAACTTTGTAATCTTCTAAGGTGTTTTTCATCCATACAACTTGTGCATAGCATGCACTTCCTGCAATATATTCAGCTTCAGTTGTTGATAGTATAACCGAGTTTTGTTTCTTACATGACCAGGAAACAAGGGCATGTCCTAAAAATTGACATGATCCTGATGTGCTTTTTCTATCTAGTCTACAGCTAGCAAAGTCCGCATCAGCATAAGCAATTAACTCAAGATTCTCTGATTTTGGGTACCATAATCCTAGATTTGTGATACCATTAAGATATCTAAGTATTCTTTTAACTGCTTTGAGATGAGATATCTTAGGGTTTGATTGAAATCTAGCACAAAGTCCTACACTGAACATGATGTCTGGTCTGGTTGCAGTGAGGTAAAGTAAACTTCCTATCATACCCCTATAAGTTTATTGATCGAAGCTTTCTCCACTTTCATCAATTTCTAACTTAGTGGAGGTGCTCATAGGAGTGTTAATAGCCTTTGAGTTATTCATATTAAACTTTTTTAATAAATTCATAGCATATTTAGTTTGACTAATAAAGATGTCATTGCTTAGTTGTTTGATTTGTAAGCCTAAGAAGAATGTTAATTCTCCCATTAAACTCATTTCGAATTCAAGACTAATAGTTTTAGCAAACGATTCACAAAGAGATTCATTCGTAGAACCAAAGATAATATCATCAACATAAATCTGAATAATGAGAAAATTATTTTCAAAATTCTTGATGAACAATGTAGTATCAACCTTGCCTTTTGTGAAATTATTTTCAATAAGAAAAGAACTAAGTCTCTCATACCAAGCCCTTGGGGCTTGTTTTAAACCATAGAGAGCTTTAGTTAATCTAAACACACGATTAGGGAGGCTAATATTTTCAAATCCAGGAGGTTGTTCAACTTAAACTTCTTCGGAAATAAAGCCATTAAGAAAAGCGCTTTTAACATCCATTTGAAACAACTTAAAATTATTACTCCTAGCGTAGGCAAGGAGCATCCTTATGGCTTCCAATCGAGCCACAGGAGCGAAGGTTTCTTCGTAATCGATACCTTCTTCTTGGTTGAAACCTTTGGCCACTAATTTAGCCTTGTTTCTAACCACGATACCATTTTCATCTTACTTGTTTCTAAAGACCCATTTAGTACCAATAACTAAATGGTCATTTGGCATAGAAATAAGCTTCCACACCTCATTTCTCTCAAATTGATTCAATTCATCTTGCATTGCGATAATCCATGAATCATCTTTCATGGCTTCAACAACACATTTGGGTTCAATTTGGGAGAGAAAAGCGGCGTTCGCACAAAAATTATTAAGAGAAGATCGTGTTTGAACCCCCTTTGATGTGTCTCCTAAGATTAGCTCCTTGGGATGAGCATCTACATACTTCCAATCCTTGGGTAAGGATGTTTCGAAAGTGGATGCATCCAAGTTGCTAGTTGTAGATGGGGTTTCATTTAAATTTAAGGAATCAAAATTAACATCATCATCAAAATCGTTTTTCCTGATTTTGAAAATCTCATTGAAAACAACATGAATGGATTCTTCAATAATTAAGGTTCTTTTATTGAAGATACGAAAAGCTTTAGAAACCGAAGAATAACCAAGAAAGATTCCTTCATCGGATTTAGCATCAAATTTTCCTAAGTTATCCTTTTCATTCAAGATAAAACACTTACACCCAAAGACTTTGAAGTATGAAACATTGAGTTTTCTGTTGTTCCATAACTCATAAGGAGTTTTGGTGAGTAAGGGTCTTACCAGAACTCTATTTAAAATATAGCATGCGGTGTTTACGGCTTCGGCCCAAAAATATTTGGGTAGGCTATGTTCATTTAACATGGTTCTTGTCATTTCTTGTAAATTTTGATTTTTTCTTTCTACTACTCCATTTTGTTGAGGATTTCTTGGAGTAGAGAAATTATGGTTGTATCCATTGAGTTCACAAAATTCTTGGAAATCATGGTTTTGAAATTCTCCACCGTGATCACTTCTAATTGACGAAATCATAGATCCCTTCTCATTCTGAAGATGTTTACAAAACTTGGTAAAGTATCTAAAGCATTCATTTTTCTGTTTTAAGAAGTAAGTCCATGTATATCTGTTATAGTCATCCACAATGACGAAGGCGTATTTGCTACCTTCTAGGCTTGATGTAGAGATTGGTCCGAACAAGTCCATATAGATCAATTGTAAGGGCCTAGAGGTGCTTATTTGATTCTTAGATTTGAAGCTACCCTTAATTTGTTTACCTAATTGGCAAGCATCACATACATTATCTTTGATTAACATAATTTGAGGAATTCCTCTTACAAGTTCTTTAGATGATATTTGAGTGATTAGTTTCATGCTAGCATGACCTAATCTTCTATGCCATAGCCAAGCATCCTCATTCAAAACCGAAAAACACATTTCATTACACAAATCATTGATGTTAATAATATATACGTTATTTTATTTTAATGCAATCATAGATATGTTTTTGTGTGGTTTTTCAATGATGCAAGCATTAGATTCGAATCTGACAATGTATCCTTTATCACATAGTTGACTAATGCTCAAGAGGTTATGTTTTAAACCATTAACTAACAAAACATCTTCAATAAAGAAGTTGGATTTATTACCTATGATACCTTTGTCAATGATTTTACCCTTATTGTTGTCTCCGAAGGTGACATAGCCTTCGTCTATGCTAGTGAGCTTAGAGAATTGAGATGGATCTCCGGTCATATTATTTGAGCATCCACTATCAAGGTACCATCTCTTGCTTCTAGCTTGTGATGGTATAGGTTTCTACAAGAAAGGATGATTTTTAGGAACCCATTTGCTTTTGGGTGCCTCAAAAATAGATATATATTATTTATCATGTTGCATAGAATTTATTATGGTTCCTTTAGGAACCCAAATTAATTTGTTTGGACTAATTTTCTTGAATGGACAATAATGCGTTTTGTGTCTAAATTTGCAACAAAAGTTGCATTTGCTTTGGTGCCGAACATGTAAGATGGGGCCTTTTATGAAGGTGGTTGGATTTTGGTGAGGACTTCTCACAAATCCAATTCCACTTCTTTTGGGAACGTGACCCTTGTTTGCAAGGATCATGTTCAATGACTTGCTACCAACCTCGAATTTCTTCAAGGTGTCCTTAAGTAGCAAGTTTTCCTTTTGGAGAGTTTCTATATCATGGCATTTTATGTATGAAATTAAACTATCGTGATATTCAGTTTTTAACTTATCAAAATTACAAGTAAGACTTGTTAGGATCGGAGCAGCACTAAGAGGGGGGGGGGTGAATTAGTGCAGCGGATTAAAACATCAGTTTTAGAAAATCTTTCATATGATAAAAATAATGTTTCGTTTGAAACTATTTCAATTGCGTTGAAAGCGTACGTAATAAGATGAGGGCAGTGAACTTAGCAAAGTAAAGGTTTGCAGAAAGATAAATGCATAAACATAAACGCAAACCGGAGATTACGCCGATTTTAAAGTTGTTCTGTCAAATGACCTACATCCACTTGCGAGGCCCCTCTTCGATGAGGCTCCCACCTTCCACTAGCAAATCTCTTGAAAGAGAAGGGTAAATACCCCTCTTACAACTCTTTACAAGCAGTTCACTCTCTTACAAATTTTCAGCAAGAAAGAAGGAGGTGAACACTAGCAAAATGAAAACAAGATTAGCTAGGACTTTTCTAAGCCCTTTCTCTCAAAAGCTTGCTGCTCAAAAAGTTGTGTTCTCAGCTTAGACTTGAGGGCTATTTATAGGCCTCAAGAGGATTCAAATTTGGGCTCCAAAAATTTGAATTCTCTTATGTTCCCGATGCTGGCGGTGCCACCGCCCAGCGCTCAGGTGTTGGGCGGTGCAACCGCCCAGCCTAGGAGGTGTCACCGCCCAGCTCTCGGGTGCTGGGCGGTGCCACCGCCTAGGCCAAATCAGCTCACTGGTTGGGCTCCAAACTTGGCCCAAACTAGTCTGAACTTAGGCCCAATTGGCCCCTACTTGGGTTATAGGATTAACACCTAATCCTAACCCTAATTAATGTGCTAACTATGAATTTAAAGACATTTTCTAAGCAATTACAAAGTCCGTAAGTCAAGACTTCTTCCGGCGAGCTTCCGGCGAGCTTCCGGCGAACTTCCGACGGTCTTCCGATAAACTCTCGGAAACCATTCTGCGGACTCCCGGCAAGCTCCTAGACTTCACGATTTGATCTTGGCAAGTTCCAACGAGCTTCTTCGGTAAGCTCTGATCTTTCTCGGTGAGCTCCGTGAACTTCCAACGAACCTTCCGGCGAGCTTTCGAAAAACCCTTCGGCAAGCTCCCTACTCATTCTTGGCTAGTTCCGACAGCATTCCCGACGAACCTTCGAACTTCCGTCGAACTCTCAAACTCACAATGAATCCTTCGTGCTTGACTCCAACACTTTGTTTTGCTTTATGTCTTCGACGTTATCGTAGTTAATCCTGCACACACAAGCAAAAACTCTACTCCGATCTAGACAATTATTATAAAGTGAATTGACATTCTGTTGCCCGGCACATCATTGGTTGGCGCTTCGTCCGATTCTTCGGCGCATCATCCTCTCTTGCGGCTTGTTGCCCAATCAGCGGTTGACCTCCGCAACGCCGATATCCTTGGCGCAATTCCGCTCTTTGCCTGATGCCGGTCGTCCGAAGCCTTCTGCCATCCAATATCCTAACGTGATCTCCTCCGGCGCAACGTCAATTCCTCCTGCCTTAATTGTCTAATCCTGATCGAGTAGACCTGCATCACTCAAAATGCAGTTTAAATCATAAACACATTTCAAGTGGTTTCATCATCAAAATACGAGATTCAACAAGACTATCATGCTCCTTTTTTAGCAATTTGTATTTTCTACTAATAGTCTTGCATTCATCAAATAAGTCATGGAAGGCATTTAGCAATTCATCAAATGATAAATTTGTATCTCTTAAATTTGTTACCTCCTCTTCGATGGCCATTAAGGAGTAATGAGCAACTTCCTCGGTGTTGGACTCCTCTTCTTCGGACGCGCTCGAGTCATCCAACGTTGCTTTGAGCGCCTTCTTCTTTGATGTTCTCTTTTTGGCTTGGGGACAATCACTCTTGTAGTGTCCCAGCTTTTTGCATTCATAGCAAATAACTTGGTCCTTCTTGGGTTCAAGTTTCTTTTTTGCGTCATTTTTAAACTTGTTTCTTTTAATGAATTTTTTAAATTTTCTTGTTAGAAGTGCCAAGTCATATCCTTCCTGTTCTTTGGAAGGATGTCTTCTTGCTCTTCATGAGCTTTGCAAGTCATCTCGTAGGTTATTAATAACCCGATTAGTTCTTCAAGAGGGAAGTTACTTAGATCTTTCACCTCTTGAATAGCAGTGACTTTAGGATCCCAACTCTTAGGAAGGGATCTTAGAATCTTATTTACGAGCTCAAAATCCGAAAAACTTTTTCCGAGTCCTTTTAGACCGTTGACGACATCCGTGAAATGGGTAAACATGTCGCCAATGGTTTCACTCGGTTTCATCCGGAAAAGTTCGAAAGAATGTAACAGAAGATTGATTTTTGACTCTTTCACTCTACTTGTGCCTTCGTGAGTCACTTCGAGTGTGTGCCAAATATCAAATGCGGTTTCACAGGTTGAAACACGGTTAAACTCGTTTTTATCAAGTGCACAAAATAAGGCATACATAGCCTTTGCATTAAGAGCGAAAGCCTTATTATCCAATTCATTTCAATCGATTACTGGAAGAGAAGGCTTCGAAAATCCATTTTCGACAAGATTCCAAAGTTCAAAATCCATAGAAATAAGAAAGATCCTCATTCGGGTCTTACAATAGATGTAGTCCGTTCCACTAAACATGGGTGGACGTGTAATAGAATGGCCCTCTTGGTTTCTGACGTATGCCATCTCTCTTGGGTTTTAAACCGTTAGAGAGTTAACCCCGCTCTGATACCAATTGTTAGGATCAAGAGCACTAAGAGGGGGGGGGTGAATTAGTGTAGTGGAAAACCTTCTGCGATTAAAATTGAAAACTGCTTTCGTTCGATAGAAGTGATTTTGGTAAGAAAGCCAATTCGTAAATCACTTCAACTTTTGACTAGGAGAGATGCAGCAAAGATATGAACTCAATTCGCAGTTATGATGGAAATCATAATATAAGCGCAAACTGAAATACGACGTTTGTACGATAAAAGCGATTTCGGTATAAAAGCTGATTCGTAAACCACTTTAACTTGAGATAAGGCAAGATGCAGTTAAAGAAAAAATATAAAGTCAGTTTGCAGTTATAATGGAAATCAGAACGTAAGCGCAAACTGAAATACGAAGTTCGTACGATAAAACTGATTTGCGTCTTAAACCTCGATTCGGAAAGCACTGAACTTTGAAACACGTTCGTAAAAACACAGAAGGCAGTAAGCTATTAAGGAGGTTTGCAGTAAAGATAAGATGCTCAAAGTAAATGCAAACCGAGATTTAGAGTGGTTCGGTCAATCTTGACCTACTCCACTTTTGGCTTCCTCCACTGACGAGGTCACTGACGTCAACTAGAGGCATTCCTTCAATAGGCGAAGGCCAACCACCCTTTTACAATTTCACTCCTTTTGACGGGCTTAGGAGACAACCCTTACAGAATTTTCTCTCCTCTCTTTACAACTCAGAACTTGGAAGAATAGAGGGAGAAGAACTTTTGGCCTTTACAACAATTTTGAGCTCTAAGAATCACAGAAAAGGATCAAGATTTCGGTGTAAGTTCATACCCTTTTAGTGTTGAATGGGTGGGGTATTTATAGGCCCCAACCCAGTTCAAATTTGGAGCTCAAAACTGTCAATTCCCGGAATTCCGGGATCAGGTGGTTGCACCTCCTAACTGGAGCGGTTGCACCTCCTGACAGAGCTCGAAGACCGAGCTCAGGCGGTTGCACCTCCTGACTGAGGCGGTTGCACCGCTTGGCATAGCTCGAAGATTGAGCTCAGGCGGTGCCACCTCTTGTCAGGGGAGGTTGCACCGCCCAGTCTCGCTCGGAGATTGAGCCCCAGGCAGTGCCTCCGCCTGGCTGGAGCGGTTGCACCTCCCAGTCTCGCTCGGAGACTGAGCCCAAGCGGTGCAACCTCTTGCCTTGGGCGGTTCAATTGCCTGGCAGAAATCAAGGTCCGAATGGGTTGATCCATTCGGCCCAATTTGGGTTTTTCAGGGGCCCAATTGCCCCAAGATTAAGTTAATGGGATCACCTCCCATTTCCAACTTAATCAATATGCTAACTACGAGTTTTCCTAAGACATTTACTGTAACTTGCTCCGGTGCGTCAATCGCTTCTTTCGACGAGCTTCCGGCGAACTTCCGTCGATCATCCGATGAACCCTCGGTGATGCTCCTACGGACTTCCGGCAAACTCCTGGACTTGCGACGATTCACTTGGCGAGTTCCGACGAGCTTCTTTGGCAAGCTTATGGACTTCTCGGATTTGTTCCCGCAGAACTTCCGACGACTGTCCGAACTTCCGTCGAACTCTCGAACTCCCAACGTGATCATTGTCTTGACTCCATCGCAACTCCTATTGCATGTCTCATTTTTATCGTAGTTAATCCTGCACACTTATCTCAACATATAGATTAGATAACAAATGACAATTGACTTCATCATCAAAATCCGAGATTCAACACGTTCGTGACAAGATGGTGTTATCACTATGAGTCAAGTAACAAGCAGTTTGTTGAATGAGGAGTTTAGAAGAAAGAGTTCAGCAATATCTCAAAATGATTCACAGGCAATTATCTCAGAGAATATAGGAAGGTCAAAGTCTTGAAATAGTTCACGCATGAGTAGGAGCAAGTCAAGATCAAGAACATAGGAAGGTCAATGTCTAGAAATAGTTATTATCCTAATAACTAGTAGTTATAAGGACCGATGAATATTCTATGATAAAAAAAAGATAAATTTCTATACTAATGATTATGTTGATCAAATTGATTTCATATTTTTGGAGATTGGTTTAAGAAATCTGATAAGATTGGTTTGGATAGCATGGCTTATAATTCAGAAAATCTAGAAAAAACTAAACGCAACAACAACATCGAAGGAGATTACATCAAGTTTTAAGACTTTCTATAATATTTATTTTTATAAAGTTTAATTTAGGGGGCGCTGCTGGAATATTAAATCAAACGTTATGATTAGATAGGATTTTAGTTTAGAAAGTCAAGTCAAGATAGGAGTTCGTATCATCGTTGTAGTCAAAGTCTTAAGTTTACCTCTCTATAAATATGGATGCATGTAATGCTTTAGGAATACAACAAAGAGAAAAGATAAATTAAAGAAAGGCTTTGAGATTATGAGATATTATAAAGTTTTAATATTCAATATGAGCTTTTAGTTTCGAAGTCTCCTCTATTCTACTTTATTCTTTTTTATGATTTCTAACAAGTGAGAGAGTAGAGGGTGCCGGGTTTTATAGTGCCAGAATCTTACACACATTAAATTATAATAAAAATATTAATAGAAGTATAAATAAATTATATAATTACCCTTACTTAGTGATATAATTTGTAATATCCATACTTCATAAATATGATAAACAACATTCTCATGTTTTCGACTTTTAAAGTTGAAGTACATCCTTTTTAAAAATATTTTTTTTTGTGTTCTAGGAAATGTTGGTTGAGCATGCATAAGAATTAATATTTAGTTTAAGTATATTTATAACAAAAAAGGTATGGTCCTTAGTGCAATAGGCTTTTATGTGCTAGTGAATATGAGTATGAAGTTAAGTTATGGTAATAAACATACATATAATGACAACAAGTGATGATTGAATTGCAATCAAACTTAAGTAAATCTCAGGTTGAATTAGTTTAAAAATAATTAAAGTAAGAAAGATTAAATTTGAAACATTATGTATGTAGAGGATAATAAGCTATTTAGTTATGGATGGAGTAATGAAAATTTAAATATAAATATAAATCAAAGAAGTGTGTTATACTAAAAATATTGAGATATATAGGTGAGATTAAAAAATGAGTTTAGGCCCAAAATATCATTATGGTCGGACCAAATTAGACTCTACTAAAGTTACTAAAACCTTATAATTTAATTAATGAAAGAAAAAAATAATATGATTTCGGCTTTATAGATTATAGATTGATGTTTCAACTACCTTTTAGTAACACGAACTTTGATTTTATAGTTAATTTTTAGATATATATTTTGTACTTCTTATGGTTCTAAGTCCTCTAGTATTACATTAATATGAGATTGGTGCATAGAATTATGAGTGCCTCAATCTAACATACTTAAAATCTCTTATTTTATGAAAAGAGGTTCTATTCGAGCTAAATTGACCCCCTTAGGAATATTATTAGGTATTATCCTTTTGATATATTTTAAAACGTTCCCTCAAAATTTTGTAGGATTTAGAATTGAGTAAGTATCCCTTCTATGCACTAAGATATGAGGTTTATAAGTTTAAATAGTTCTAACCCGGTTTCTGCATAACATAATATAGTTTAGTTTTATATGTCTCATAGGTTACTATGAATATTTCATGATAATTCAAGATAATTTGGTTATTTAAAATAGTGAAGTAAGTTTTTTTCCACTAAATTGTGTGATAGTTTGAGTGATACCAACTAGTTCTTTGATTATAAAGTGAATTGTGAAAAAAAATTAATAGTAGAATTTAGATAAATTTATAGATTGAGTGTAATATATTTTATTTAGGATTTTATGAAAAAATATTTAATTATTGTTATGAGTTATTATAAATCAATAGTTCAAGAGATAGGGTTTTTAATTAAAGTATCTCATGACCTTATGCTCCTAATTTTTAGGTGTATCACTCCCCAACATAATTAAGCATTGAGGAATGTGGCATTTCACTAACATCCTTATTTTTTAGTTAAATTAGGTAAGCATAAGTTTAATTTATTGCATTATAGTGGTCTTATCATATTCGTAACATATTTTGAAAAAATATGTTTTTAATGATATAATTATCATTAGCTAGACACGAGCTAAATATGAATTTCTTAATGATATAATTATCACTAGCCAGACATGAGCAAAATATAAATGTATATATTTTGTAAGCATAAAAATATATGAATTTGAGATAAAAAGATATTGTATCTATGTATAACTAATGATATATGGTATGAAAGTGCATGTGTTTTCTATGACATGCGATGTTAGAGTACATAGATATATTACGACATGCAATATATATATATGTTATAACATACGGTGTGGGAATCTACATATATATAAAGATGTGCAGCGTGCGAGTGCACATATATATTATGATGTATTGTGTGCGAAAGGGCATATATATATTATGATATGTGGTATAGAAGTCTATAAATTTGCTATGTTTCTTTCATGTGCATTTAAGCATTTTTAATTATTTTGATATAGAATTTTACCTCTTTATTTTGCATATGATAAGTTAAAAGGTTATGCTTGCTAAAGAAGTCATATGATGATGTGTTTACCTTTAAATATCTTTCGTCGATGAATTTGAAATCTTATATATGTAAAACGATATATGCTTAGCAAAGTAAAGATATAAAGGCTTATACTTACTTTACAAGTAAATATACTACTGATTTTTCACTAATGACCCTATTTTACTAGTGAAGATACTAGTATCCCACCCAAGTGATTGGGCCGGGAAGTGAGCACATGCGAGCAAATATGGACGACGAGCTGTAGATATTTGTATGTTTATAACTTTTAAACATGTTGTACGAATGTGTTTTTCTTTTAGTAAAAGGTTCTAATTATATGTATGTGTCAAAATCACAATGTACATTAGGAATCTTATCATTTTATTTAGTAAATTAGTATATTTTCATTTAAAGATTATCTATTCTTTCTTTACACTCCTATCGATAACAATAAGAGAATTCGAGAGTAACATCCTATTTTACTCACGCATGTAGGGTTTAGGTGAGATTCGGAATAGAATGTTACTGGATGGTGATGTCTTGGGAGACGAAGTGTGATTGCTGAGTTGACCGACACGAATGTCCTAGGGCACGATAAAATATATGTCTTGAGGTTGTAGGCCATTAAAGACATACTCTATATGGCACTTGATGATCTAGTTATGGAGAGAATTCTTCCTAAGATGATAGCTTATCTTCTCTACCCGAGAGAAACCAACAATCTGTACGAAACATAAGATAATAGGATAGGAAAACTAGGAAAACTTTAGATAAGTGGAAGAAGCTAACCAACCATACGAAGAAGATAAAAGTTGGTAGGCCACCGAGCTTGACCACTCGGCATCAATCTGATCCTTTGAGATTAATAAAAAGTTAAAAGAGCCATGAGACATATATCTTGTCGACGAATTTGGCGTGATGCATGTTTAGATTCTGTGGCTCGTTATCATCTTATTGATCGAGTATGTCAGAGAGTGATACACTTATCAAATTAGGAGCCTATATAAAGACATGAGATGTCTTAATTAAGAACCATACCTCTTGAATTAGGGTTTTATGATAATTCATAGCAATAATTCATAAAAACATATTTGATAAAATCTCTTATAAAATAAAATATAATCAATCTAAAAATTCATTTAAATTTTATCACTAATTTTTTAATAATTCACTCAATAAACAAATGAACTAGTTAATATCTATTATACCATCGTATGATTATGAAGAATTTGTTTTCTCACTATTTGGACTGACTAAACTATCCTCATAATTTAACTACCAACAACTTAAAGAAAGGGCTATGACTATCTAAATTTATAAATCTCATATCTTAGTGTACGGAGGTGGTATTTTTTCAATTCCAAATATCACAAAATTATAAGAGAAAAGTTTTAAAATATTTCAAAAGAACAAAGCCTAATCATATTCTTAAGGGTCAATTCAACTCGAATAGAATCCCTTCTTAGAAAATTAGAGATTCTAACTATCTTATATTTGGAAAGTAATAACTCTATGCATCAATCTCAGAATAAACATATACTCAAGCCTTTAGAATCATAAAATATTTATATAAAATATATCCAAAAATTAAAGATAAATTTGAAGTCAAGATTACTCAAAAGCAATTGAAAATATCAAACTATAATGTATAAAATTAAAACCCTAAGTATAGTAAGGGAATATTTGGGGTTTTTATTATCTTAATCTTCCTTAGAACTTGGGTTTCTTGACCACCGTAAAAAAAGTTGAGAGATTAGCTGAAGAAAGAAAGAAAAGGTCATGAGTTATTAGGTTAGTAAAGAGAATGAGGTCAAATAAGGTAGAGGTGCTTAAAAGTTATCTTGAAGTTAATGGTTCAATCCCATTTGACCTTATTTCATGGTTTTTTTTTTCATTTACTAATATAATTTTAATATTGTAGCAACTTCAATTGAGTTTAATTTAATTTGACAAAGATGATATTTTTGGTCTAAAATCATCTTTTTTTCTCACTTAAGCATCTCAACATTTGGTATAATACTCCTATTTGATTTTCGTCGCCATTAATTTTTTTATTACTCCATCCATACCTAAGTAGCTTATGATAAATAATGTTTAAAAGTTAAACTTTCTAATGTTAATCATAGTCAAACGAATTTAAGCCTTGAGATTCACTAAAAGCCGATTAAAATTCAAACACCACTTCTAGTCACAATTTGCATGATTATTACCATAACATATTCTCGTATTCAAGTTCGCTAGTATAGTTTGACTTGTTATACTATACTTAACATAAATACTAATGCTTATGCATTCTCAATCAATATTTCATAAAATTCTAAGAATGATATTTTTTGAAAATATGTACTTTAAACTAAAAAGCTGAAAATATGAGCATGTCATTTATAAATTTTATGAAGAATAGATATCACAAACAATATCACTAAATGAGGGTAACATATACATATTATTTGAGCTTCTATCAACATACTAGTAATAGTTCAAAGTGTATGAAAATTAGACACTAAATATATTTCATTCTATACAGTTTGAAAATAAATCAGAAGAACTACATTATGCAAAATTAGAAGAAACTGAAGATCCTTTATCAATTGAAAATGGGAAAGAAATATCATCAAGTGTGATGCATTTTTCTACGATTGAAGAAGTCAAGATCAAACAAGATTTAGACAATATGGATAATATTGATTTTATTAGTGCAGATGGTTTTATTTTCATCGTAAGCGTAAAAGTCTTTGTTCAGCCTAAAGAAAAAAAAAATTTTCAAGTCGCTTATTAAAGATTCAAAAGATGTCACAAATATGATTTCAAGATCATCATTATCTAATAACTAGTAGTTATAAAGACTAATGAATATTCTGTGATAAAAAAAAATAGATTTCTATACTAATTATTATGATGATCAAATTGATTTCATATTTGGAGATTGGTTTAAGAAATCTGATAAGATTGGTTTAGACAAATCAGAGTTTTACAGTTGATCAAGATAGATAAGGTATATCAATATATCATCGGGTCTGTTGGGCTGACAGCCCATATTCAGCCCATGTTGGCTTTATCTGCCCACAGCCCACACCCCCTCTTAACCTAATCCTAGATCAATATAAGGGGGGTGTGGTGGCTGCATTTAGACACAACATAGATGGCTGCATTTTTGGGCAGAAAAGAGCAGCAACATGGAGAGCTTTGTAGTAGCAAAGAGGAGAAGAAAAAGGCAGAAAACCAAGAGAAAGAAAGGGAAGAAAATAAGGACAACGTATAGAGACTGTTCTCAATCATCTAGCAGTGTTCTCATTTCAGGTTAGATCAAATCTGTAGTAGACTCTTATTGTGATTACTTGGGGATGTTTTAGATATTGTGGACAATGATGTGATCCTTATATCCCAATTATTCTCTTGTGATTGTTACTAGAATTTAGGGCAAGAGATTGAGATTTGTATATTCATTATTCTCATAGTGGATTATCTCTAGTTTGCCTCATGATTTTTACCCTTCATATTGGAGGGGTTTTCCACGTATATCTTGATATTCTATTTGATTGTGATTTCATTTAATTCCGCTGCATTTCATGGCCTACTAGTATTTGTTCATATACAAAAGTTATTCCGCTTTATATCCCCATCAATTGGTATCAGAGCAAGGGTTTTGGTTTTAATTTTTGTATTTAAACATGGAGGCCAGTAATGTTTCTCGCATGATTAGTTTAAATGGAAACAATTTGATGATATGAAAACCAAGAATGGAAGATATCTTGTATTGCAAAGATTTGTATGGACCTTTGTAGGGGGATAGTGCAAAACCCACAACTATGACAGATGATGAGTGGAAGAGGTTAGATCAAAAAATAATTGGGTTTATTCGATAGTGGCTTGATGATAGTGTCTTTCACCATGTTTCTACTGAAATTTCTACATATTCTCTTTGGAAAAAGTTGGAAAGTCTCTATGAAAGAAAAACAACTAGCAACAAAGCTTTTTTTATCAGAAAACTTGTGAACCTAAAATATACAGAGGGTGCTTCTATTGCTGTGCATTTGAATGAAATGCAAAGTATTACTAACCAGTTATCCTCTATGAAAATGTCTCTTAATGATGAGTTGTAGGTATTGTTACTTATTAGTTCATTACCAGAAAATTGGTTGACACTAGTGGTTTCCCTCAATAATTCTGCGTTAGATGGTGTTATCACTATGAGTCAAGTAACAAGCAGTTTGTTGAATGAGGAGTTGAGAAGAAAGAGTTCAGCAACATCTCAGAATGATTCACAAGAAATTATCTCAAAGAACAGAGGAAGGTCAAAGTCTAGAAATAGTTCACGCATGAGTAGGAGCAAGTCAAGATCAAGAAAAGATATTGTTTGTTATAACTGTGGTGAGAAAGGACATTATAAGAACCAATGTAAGTAACCTAAGAAGAGCAAGTAAAAGGGAAAAGAAGTAGAGCCTATAGAGTCAAAAGATAATATCACAACTACAGTGCAGGGTGGTGATTATTTGATTTTGTCTCTTTCTGATGATATTTTTTCTTGTGTATGTCAAGATCTTGAGTGGGTGATTGACAAAGGTGCTTCTTATCATGCTACACCATGGAGGGATTTTTTTGCTACATACAGGTTGGAAATTTTGGTGTTGTCAAGATGGGCAACTATAGCACAGCAGACATCATAGGCATGGGTGATATCCATTTAAAGACCAACCTTGGCTGCAAGTTGGTGCTTAAGGATGTGAGGCATGTGGTTGACTTGAGGCTAAATTTAATTTCAGTTGGAAGGCTAGATGATGAAGACTATGATAGCAGGTTTCACAGAGGGCAATGGAAACTCAGTAAGGGTTCTCTTGTTATAACTAATGGAAAGAAATGTTATACTTTGTACTGGTTGCAGGCTAAAGCTTATGGTGAGCAGTTAAATGCTACAGAAAAAGACTTCAGCATGGAGTTGTGGCATAGGCGACTGAGACACATGAGCGAGAAGGGACTGCAAGCTCTTTCTAAGAGAGAGGTATTGCCAGACCTCAGAGGTATACATCTGAACCCTTGTATTGATTGTTTGGCAAGTAAACAATATAGAGTTTCATTTGCTAGTCCTGCTATGTGTAGAAAAATGCATGCCTTAGACCATGTTTATACATATGTATATGGTCTTTTGAGGACAAAAACTCCTAGTGGATTTGTTGATGTTCTTGGTATAAGTGGTGCACTTTATTTTGTCACTTTTATAGATAATTTTTCTAGGAAAGTTTGGGCCTATGCTTTGAAGACCAAAGATCAGGTTATTAATATCTTCAAAGAGTTTTATGCCAGGGTTGAAAGGGAGACAGAAAGGCAATTGAAATGCATAAGATCAGATAATGGTGGTGATTATACATGATTATTTAATGATTATTGCAGGTCACATGAGATGACAGTTCTTGGTACAACTCAGTATAATGCTATTGCAGAGAGGATGAACTGCACCATCATGGAAAAGATCATATGTATGCTTTCACAGGCCAAGCTAGCCAAAAGGTTTTGGGATAACGCTTTGAGGACTACAGTTGATGTGATCAACTTATCACCATGTACAGCCCTAGATGGTGATGTTGCAGAGCAAGTATTGTTGAATCTCGGTTTTTTATGATAAAATCAATTGATGGGTTAATTAATCTAATCTATATTATTGAGTTAAGTATGCAGGATTAATACGATAACCATAAAACATAAAGCAAGAATACCGGAGTCAAGTTCGATGGATGTTTAAGAGTCCGAAGAATCATCGGAGATGTTGCCGGAACCAACCGAGAAGAAATCAGGAACTTGTCGGAATTTTCGGAAGTTCACCGAAGAGATCGTCGGAGGTTCGTGGAGATCATCGAGAAGGCTCGGCTACTCGTTGAAATCGTCACAAGATCGGGAGCCTGTTGGGAGTCCGTCGGAAGAAATCCGAGGGCATATCGGAAGTCCGCCAGAAGTTCGTCGGAAAGCTCGTCGGAACAAGACTCGACATTCGCGGTTGAAAACTTGCTTGGGATGTTTTTAGTTACATAGTTCACATGTAATTAAGATTAGGATTAAAAGATAATCCTATATCCTGGTTAGGGGCCAACTGGGCCCAAAATTAGACTTGGTTTGGGCTGGACTTAAAGCCCAACCAGTGAACCGAAAGTGTCTGGCGGTGGCACCGCCAAGCACCCAAGAGCCAGGCGGTGGCACCGCCAATACACTGTCAATGTCAAACACTGACAGGCAATGGCACCGCCACCTACAGGCGGTGGCACCGCCAGCATCGGGAACCAAAGAGAATTCAAATTTTGGAGCCCAAATTTGAATCCTCTTGAGACCTATAATACCCTTCAATTCTCAGCTGAGATTACAACTTTTTAAGAAGCAATAGATTGAGAAAAAGATCTTATAAAAGTCTTAGCAAGTCTTGTTTTCAATTTGCTAGAGTGTTCACCTCCTTCTTTCTTGCTGAAAATTTGTAAGAGTGTGAACCGCTTGTAAAAGATTGTAAGAGGAGTATTTGTCCTTCCCCTTCAAGAGATTTGCTAGTGGAAGGTGAGAGCCTCTCGAAGAGGGCCTTGCAAGTGGATGTAGGTCATTTGACCAAACCACTTTAAAATTGGCGCGAACTCTGGTTTGCATTTTCTTATTACTATTTACATTACTGTAAACCTTACGTGCTTTATTTCCTCATTACCTTTGCTGCACACCTTTACGAACATGCGTTCAAGTTAAGCTTTTCAAGTTCGGTTTTTATTGTATGAAAGATTTGTCGAAACCAATATTTTAATCCGCTGCACTAATTTACCCCCCCCCCCACTCCCTCTTAGTGCCGCTCCGATCCTAACAATTGGTATCAAAGCAAGGCTCACTCTCATATTTGGTTTGATACCTAAGAGAGATGACTTACTTCGGCATACATGAGGGTCATTCTATCACACGTCCACCCATGTTTAATGGGTCAGATTATACTTATTGGAAGACTCGTATGAGGATCTTCCTCATTTCCATAGATTTCGAGCTTTGGACTATTGTCGAAAACGGATTTTGTGCACTAAACAAAAATGAATTTAATCGTGTTTCAATTTGTGATTCGACTTTTGATATTTGGATAACTCTTGAGGTCACTCATGAAGGCACTAGCCAAGTGAAAGAGTCCAAAATCAACATTCTTGTGCATTCTTATGAACTTTTCCGAATGAAACCAAGTGAGTCCATCGGAGACATGTACACCCGTTTCACGGATGTCACCAATGGACTCAAAGCTCTTGGTAAAGATTTTACTAACTTTGAACTAGTGACTAAAATCTTAAGATCCCTCCCTAAAAGTTGGGATCCAAAAGTTACGGTCATTCAAGAGGCCAAAGACCTTAAAACATTCCCTCTTGAAGAACTTATTGTGTCTCTAATGACCTACGAAATGACATGTAAAGCTCATGACGAGTTCGAGAACCCCCTTCCAAAGAACAGGAAGGATATAGCACTCACATCACAAGAAGATCACTTGAAAGGAACATCAAGTGATCAGGACAATGACAATGACATTGCACTTTTGACTCAAAAATTTAAAATTTTTTAAGAAAGAACAAATTTTAAAATAATACAAAAAATAAATTTGAACATAAGAAGGACCAAGTTATTTGCTATGAGTGCAAAAAATCGGGACACTACAAGAACGATTGTCCCCAAGCCAAAAAAAGAACATCAAAGAAGAAGGCGCTCAAGGCAACCTGGGATGATTCAAGCGCGTCCGAAGAAGAGGAGTCCAACACCGAGCAAGTTGCTCATTACGCCCTAATAGCCATCGGAGAAGAGGTAACGGATTTAATTGATGCAGATTTACCATATCATGAATTATTAAATGCCTTCCATGAGTTATTTAATTAATGTAAGACAATTAGTAGAAAATACAAATTGCTAAAAAAGGAGCATGATAGTCTCACTTGTAATTTTGATAAATTAAAGACTGAATATCATGATAGTTTAGCTCAATGTATAAAATGTCATGATCTAGAAACTCTCCAAAAGGAGAACTTGCTAGTTAAGGACACCTTGAAGAAATTCGAGGTTGGTAGCAAGTCTTTGAACATGATCCTTACAAATAAGGGTCACGTTCCAAAAAGAAGTGGAATCGGATTTGTGAGAAGTCCTCACCAAAATCCAACCACCTTCATTAAAGGCCCTATCTTACATGTTCGGCACCAAAGTAATTGTAACTTTTGTCACAAATATGGACATAAAACTTATAAATGTCCATTCAAGAAAATTAGTCCAAACAAACTAATTTGGGTTCTTAAAGGAACTATGAACAATTCTATGCAATATGATGAACAAGTCAGATCAGTTTTTAAGGCACCCAAAAGAAAATGGGTCTCTAATGAGGCCAAAGACCTTAAAACATTTCCTCTTGAAGAACTTATTGGGTCTCTAATGACCTACGAAATGACATGTCAAGCTCATGACGAGCTCGAGAACCCCCTTCCAAAGAACAGGAAGGATATAGCACTCACATCACAAGAAGATCACTTGAAAAGAACATCAAGTGATGAGGACAGTGACAATGACATTACACTTTTGACTCAAAATTTTAAAATTTTTTTAAGAAAGAACAAATTTGAAAATAAAACAAAAAATAAATTTGATCACAAGAAGGACCAAGTTATTTGCTATGAGTGCAAAAAATCGGGACACTACAAGAACGATTGTCCCCAAGCCAAAAAAAGAACATCAAAGATGAAGGCGCTCAGGGCAACGTGGGATGATTCAAGCGCGTCCGAAGAAGAGGAGTCCAACACCGAGCAAGTTGCTTATTACGCCCTAATGGCCATCGGACAAGAGGTAACAGATTTTATTGATGCAGATTTACCATATCATGAATTATTAAATGCCTTCCATGAGTTATTTGATGAATGTAAGACAATTAGTAGAAAATACAAATTGCTAAAAAAGGAGCATGATAGTCTCACTTGTAATTTTGATAAATTAAAGACTGAATATCATCATAGTTTAGCCCCATGTATAAAATGTCATGATCTAGAAACTCTCCAAAAGAAGAACTTGCTACTTAAGGACACCTTGAAGAAATTCGAGGTTGGTAGCAAGTCTTTGAACATGATCCTTACAAATAAGGGTCACGTTCCTAAAAGAAGTGGAATCGGATTTATGAGAAGTCCTCAAAAATCCAACCACCTTCATTAAAGGCCCTATCTTACATGTTCGGCACCAAAGCAATTGTAACTTTTGTTGCAAATAAGGACATAAAACTTATAAATGTCTATTCAAGAAAATTAGTCCAAACAAACTAATTTGGGTTCCTAAAGGAACTATGAACAATTCTATGCAATATGATGAACAAGTCAGATCAGTTTTTAAGGCACCCAAAAGAAAATGGGTACCTAAAAATAATCCCTTCTTGTAGAAACATACAACATCACAAGCTAGGAGCAAGAGATGGTATCTCGATAGTGGATGCTCAAGACATATGACTGGAGATCCATCTCATTTCTCTATGCTCACTAGCAAAGAAGAAGGGTACATCACATTCGGAGACAACAACTAAGGCAAAATCTTTGGCAAGGGAACCATAGGTAACAAATTAAAATTTTCTATTGTTGATGTCTTACTAGTTGATGGATTGAAACATAATCTCTTGAGTGTTAGTCAATTATACGATAAAGGTTATATCATTAGATTTGAATCAAATGTGTGTATTATTGAAAAATCAAACCATAACATAACTATGATTACATTAAAACAAAATAATGTCTACACCATCAACCTTGATGAACTAAGTAATGAAAAGTGCTTCTCCGCTTTAAATAATGATGCCTGGCTTTGGCATAGGAGACTAGGCCATGTAAACATGAAACTAATATCTAAGATCTCATCTAAAGAATTCGTACGAGGAATTCCAAATATGAAGTTTATTAAGGACAAAGTATGCGATGCATGTCAACTAGGTAAACAAATAAAAACTAGTTTAAAACCAAAAATTCAAATTAGCACCACTAGACCATTACAATTGATTCATTTGGACTTATTTGGACCAATTGACACGACAAGTCTAAGAGGAAGAAAATATGCGTTTGTAATTGTGGATGACTATACTAGTCACTAAACTAGTGACTAAAATCTTAAGATCCCCCCTAAAAGTTGGGATCCAAAAGTTACGGCCATTCAAGAGGCCAAAGACCTTAAAACATTCCCTCTTGAAGAACTTATTGGGTCTCTAATGACCTACGAAATGACTTGTCAAGCTCATGACGAGCTCGAGAACCCCCTTCCAAAGAACAGGAAGGAAATAACACTCACATCACAAGAAGATCACTTGAAAGGAACATCAAGTGATGAGGACAGTGACAATGACATTGCACTTTGGACTCAAAATTTTAAAATTTTTTTAAGAAAGAACAAATTTCAAAATAATACAAAAAATAAATTTGAACACAAGAAGGACTAAGTTATTTGCTATGAGTGCAAAAAATCGGGACCCTACAAGAACGATTGTCCCCAAGCCAAAAAAAGAATATCAAAGAAGAATGCGCTCAAGGCAACTTGGGATGATTCAAGCGCATCCGAAGAAGAGGAGTCCAACACCGAGCAAGTTGCTCATTACGCCCTAATGGCCATCGGAGAAGAGGTAACGGATTTAATTGATGCAGATTTACCATATCATGAATTATTAAATGCCTTCCATGAGTTATTTAATTAATGTAAGACAATTAGTAGAAAATACAAATTGCTAAAAAAGGAGCATGATAGTCTCACTTGTAATTTTGATAAATTAAAGACTAAATATCATGATAGTTTCGCTCCATGTATAAAATGTCATGATCTAGAAACACTCCAAACGGAGAACTTGCTACTTAAAGACACCTTGAAGAAATTCGAGGTTGGTAGCAAGTCTTTGAACATGATCCTTACAAATAAGGGTCACGTTCCTAAAAGAAGTGGAATCGGATTTGTGAGAAGTCCTCACCAAAATCCAACCACCTTCAATAAAGGCCCTATCTTACATGTTCGGCACCAAAGCAATTGTAACTTTTGTTACAAATATGGACATAAAACTTATAAATGTCCATTCAAGAAAATTAGTCCAAACAAACTAATTAGGGTTCCTAAAGGAACTATGAACAATTCTATGCAATATGATGAACAAGTCAGATCAGTTTTTAAGGCACCCAAAAGAAAATGGGTCTATAATGAGGCCAAAGACCTTAAAACATTCCTTTTTGAAGAACTTATTGGATCTCTAATTACCTACGAAATGACATGTCAAGCACATGACGAGCTCAAGAACCCCCTTCCAAAGAACAGGAAGGATATAACACTCACATCAAAGAAAATCACTTGAAAGGAACATCAACTGATGAGGACAGTGACAATGACATTGCACTTTTGACTCAAAATTTTAAAATTTTTTTAAGAAAGAACAAATTTTAAAATAATACAAAAAATAAATTTGAACATAAGAAAGACCAAGTTATTTGCTATGAGTGCAAAAAATGGGACACTACAAGAACTATTGTCCCCAAGCTAAAAAAAGAATATCAAAGAAGAAGGCGCTCAAGGCAACGTGGGATGATTCAAGCACATCCGAAGAAGAGGAGTCCAACACCGAGCAAATTGCTCATTACGCCCTAATGGCCATCGGAGAAGAGGTAACATATTTAATTGATGCAGATTTATCATATCATGAATTATTAAATGCCTTCCATGAGTTATTTGATTAATGTAAGACAATTAGTAGAAAATATAAATTGCTAAAAGAGGAGCATGATAGTCTCACTTGTAATTATGATAAATTAAAGACTAAATATCATGATAGTTTCGCTCCATTTATAAAATGTCATGATCTAGAAACTCTCCAAAAGGAGAACTTGCTACTTAAGAACACCTTGAAGAAATTCGAGGTTGGTAGCAAGTCTTTGAAAATGATCATTACAAATAAAGGTCACGTTCCTAAAAGAAGTGGAATCAGATTTGTGAGAAGTCCTCACCAAAATCTAAGCACTTTCATTAAAGGCCCTATCTTACATGTTCGGCACCAAAGCAATTGTAACTTTTGTTACAAATATGGACATAAAACTTATAAATGTCCATTCAAGAAAATTAGTCCAAACAAACTAATTTGGGTTCCTAAAGGAACTATGAACAATTCTATGCAATATGATGAACAAGTCAGATCAGTTTTTAAGGCACCCAAAAGAAAATGGGTCTCTAATGAGGCCAAAGACCTTAAAACATTCCCTCTTGAAGAACTTATTGGGTCTCTAATGACCTAAGAAATGACATGTCAAGCTCAAGACGAGCTCGAGAACCCCCTTCCAAAGAATAGGAAGGATATAGCACTCACATCACAAGAAGATCACTTGAAAGGAACATCAAGTGATGAGGACAGTGACAATGACATTACACGTTTGTGTCAAAATTTTAAAAAAATTTTAAGAAAAAACAAATTTAAAAATAATACAAAAAATAAATTTGAACATAAGAAGGACCAAGTTATTTGCTATGAGTGCAAAAATTCGGGACACTACATGAACGATTGTCCCCAAGCCAAAAAAAACCATCAAAGAAGAAGGCACTCAAGGCAACGTGGGATGATTCAAGCGTGTCCGAAGAAGTGGAGTCCAACACCGAGCAAGTTGCTCATTACGCCCTAATGGCCATCGGAGAAGAGGTAACGGATTTAATTGATGCAGATTTACCATATCATGAATTATTAAATGCCTTCCATGAGTTATTTGATTAATGTAAGAGAATTTGTAGAAAATACAAATTGCTAAAAAAGGAGCATGATAGTCTCACTTGTAATTTTGATAAATTAAAGACTGAATATCATGATAGTTTAGCTCCATGTATAAAATGTCATGATCTAGAAACTCTCCAAAAGAAGAACTTGCTACTTAAGGACACCTTGAAGAAATTCGAGGTTGGTAGCAAGTCTTTGAACATGATCCTTACAAATAAGGGTCACGATCCTAAAAGAAGTGGAATCGGATTTGTGAGAAGTCCTCACCAAAATCCAACCACCTTCAATAAAGGCCCTATCTTACATGTTCGGCACCAAAGCAATTGTAACTTTTGTTACAAATATGGACATAAAACTTATAAATGTCCATTCAAGAAAATTAGTCCAAACAAACTAATTTGGGTTCCTAAAGGAACTATGAACAATTCTATGCAATATGATGAACAAGTCAGATCAGTTTTTAAGGCACCCAAAAGAAAATGGGTCTATAATGAGGCCAAAGACCTTAAAACATTCCGTTTTGAAGAACTTATTAGGTCTCTAATTACCTACGAAATGACATGTCAAGCTCATGACGAGCTCGAGAACCCCCTTCCAAAGAACAGGAAGGATATAGCACTCATATCACAAGAAGATCACTTGAAAGGAACATCAAGTGATGAGGACAGTGACAATGACATTACACTTTTGACTCAAAAATTTAAAATTTTTTTAAAGAAAGAACAAATTTCAAAATAATACAAAAAATAAATTTTAACACAAGAAGGACCAAGTTATTTGCTATGAGTGCAAAAAATCGGGACACTACAAGAACGATTGTCCCCAAGCCAAAAAAAGAACATCAAAGAAGCAGGCGCTCAAGGCAACGTGGGATGATTCAAGCGCGTCCGAAGAAGAGGAGTCCAACACCGAGCAAGTTGCTCATTACGCCCTAATGGCCATCGGAGAAGAGGTAACAAATTTAATTGATTCAGATTTTCCATATCATGAATTATTAAATGCCTTCCATGAGTTATTTGATGAATGTAAGAAAATTAGTAGAAAATACAAATTGCTAAAAAAGGAGCATGATAGTCTCACTTGTAATTTTGATAAATTAAAGACTGAATATCATGATAGTTTGGCTCCATGTAAAAATGTCATAATCTAGAAACTCTCCAAAAGAAGAACTTGCTACTTAAGGACACCTTGAAGAAATTCGAGGTTGGTAGCAAGTCTTTGAACATGATCCTTACAAATAAGGGTCACGTTCCTAAAAGAAGTGGAATCGGATTTGTGATAAGTCCTCACCAAAATCCAACCACCTTAATTAAAGGCCCTATCTTATATGTTCGGCACCAAAGAAATTACAACTTTTGTTGTAAATATGGACATAAAACTTATAAATGTCTATTCAAGAAAATTAGTCCAAACAAACTAATTTGGGTTCCTAAAGGAACTATGAACAATTCTATGCAATATGATGAACAAGTCAGATCAGTTTTTAAGGCACCCAAAAGAAAATGGGTACCTAAAAATAATCCCTTCTTGTAGAAACATACAACATCACAAGCTAGGAGCAAGAGATGGTATCTCGATAGTGGATGCTCAAGACATATGACTGGAGATCCATCTCATTTCTCTATGCTCACTAGCAAAGAAGAAAGGTACATCACATTCGGAGACAACAACCAAGGCAAAATCTTTGGCAAGGGAACCATAGGTAACAAATTAAAATTTTCTATTGATGATGTCTTACTAGTTGATGGATTGAAACATAATCTCTTGAGTGTTAGTCAATTATGCGATAAAGGTTATATCGTTAGATTTGAATCAAATGTGTGTATTATTGAAAAACCAAACCATAACATAACTATGATTGCATTAAAACAAAATAATGTTTACACCATCAACCTTGATGAACTAAGTAATGAAATGTGCTTCTCCGCTTTAAATAATGATGCTTGGCTTTGGCATAGGAGGCTAGGCCATGCAAACATGAAACTAATATCTAAGATCTCATCTAAAGAATTAGTACGAGGAATTCCAAATATGAAGTTTATTAAGGACAAAGTATGCGATGCATGTCAACTAGGTAAACAAATAAAAACTAGTTTTAAACCAAAAATTCAAATTAGCACTACTAGACCTTTACAATTGATTCATTTGGACTTATTTGGACCAATTGACATGACAAGTCTAGGAGGAAGCAAATATGCGTTTGTAATTGTGGATGACTATACTAGATAAACTTGGACCTATTTCTTAGCTCACAAAAGTGATTGTTTCAAGTGTTTCTCTAAATTTTGTAAACTTACTCAAAACGAAAAAGGCTTCATGATTTCATCAATTCGGAGTGATCACGGTGGCGAATTTCAAAACTGTGACTTTCAAAAATTTTGTGAAGTTAATGGATACAATCACAACTTCTCCACTCTGAGAAATCCTCAACAAAATGGAGTAGTTGAAAGAAAAAATAGAAACCTACAAGAAATGGCAATAACGATGTTAAATAAACATAGTCTATCCAAGTATTTTTAGGCCGAAGCCATGAATACGGCTTGCTACATCATGAATAGGGTTCTAATAGGACCGTCCCTATTAAAAACTCCCTATGAATTATGGAATAACAAAAAACCAAATGTTTCCTATTTTAAAGTTTTCGGTTGTAAATGCTTTATTTTGAATGAAAGGGATGCCTTAGGAAAATTTGATGCTAAATCCGATGAAGGCATCTTTCTTGGTTACTCTTCCGTTTATAAGGCTTTTCGGATTTTTAACAAAAGAATCTTAGTAATAGAAGAGCCTATTCATATAGTTTTTAATGAAATTTCTGATTTAAAGAAAAATGATGTTGATGATGATCTTGGTTTTGGTAATTTGAATTTAAATGAACCCCCTCCTCAAAATAGCAACTTGGATGCACCTTCTTCCGAAATTTCCTTACCCAAGGAATGGAAGTATATAGATGCTCATCCAAAGGAGTTAATTATAGGAGATACATCAAAAGGGGTTCAAACTCGTTCCTCTTTCAAGAATTTTTGTGCTAACACCGCCTTCCTTTCTCAAATCGAACATAAATGCATTGTCGAGGCCTTAAAAGATGATTTTTGGGTTATTGCAATGCAAGAGGAATTGAATCAATTTGAGAGGAATAAGGTATGGAACCTTGTTCCTAGACCTAGTGACTATTTAGTCATTGGTACTAAATGGGTCTTTAGAAACAAGCAAGACAAAAATGGTATCGTGGTTAGAAACAAGGCTAGATTAGTGGCCAAAGGTTTCAACCAAAAAGAAGGTATCTTGGTATGAAAGGCTTAGTTCCTTTCTTATTTTAAATAATTTTACCAAAGGCAAGGTTGATACTACATTGTTTATCAAATATTTTGAAAATAATTTTCTTATTGTGTAAATTTATGTTGACGATATTATTTTTGGCTCTTCGGATGAATCACTATATGAATCATTTGCCAAATGTACGAGTCATGAATTTGAAATGAGTTTAATGAGTGAATTAACTTTCTTTTTAGGATTACAAATCAAACAACTTAGTGATGGTATATTTCATAACCAATCTAAATATACATTAGAATTGTTAAAACGATTTAACATGGATAATTCAAAAGTAGTAAACACCCCTATGAGTACTTCGACTAAGTTAGATATGGATGAAAATAGTGAAAATTTTGATCAAAAAACATATAGGGGAATGATAAGTAGTCTACTCTACCTCACCGCGACTAGACCGGATATTATGTTTAGTGTAGGACTTTGCACTAGGTTTCAATCTAATCCTAAATTATCTCTATCTTAAGAGTTTTAAAAGAATATTTAGGTATCTTAAAGGAACTCCAAATTTAGGATTATGGTATCCAAAATCCGAAAAATTTGATTTAATAGCTTATGTAGATGCCGATTTTAGCGGATGCAGGATAGATAGAAAAAGCACATCTGGAACATGCCAATTTTTAGGACATGCACTTGTTTCTTGGACTTCCAAGAAACAAAATTCAGTTGCACTATTTACGGCGGAAGCCGAATACATTTTTGCAAGTGCATGCTATGCACAAGTTGTTTAGATGAAAAATACATTAGAAGACTATGGAATTCACTTCAAAAATGTTCCCATCAAAATGTGATAATACTAGTGCCATATGTCTTACCAAAAATCCAATTCAACACTCTAGAACTAAGCATATCGATATTAGGCATCATTTCATATGCGATCATATCCTTAACAATAATGTTGTTTTAGAATTTATTGACACAAAGCATCAATTGGTAGATATTTTTACAAAAGCCTTAAATGAAGACCAATTTGAATTCATTAGAAGGGAACTATGCATGTTAAATTGTCCCTGAAAATAAGCTTGTTTGAATATATTTTCCGAAAAATGTCTCATCCTTTTCTGTTCTTCTATGGATTTGACTTCATCATTCTCCTTCGATTCAAAATGGCATATTAAAGTAAAACTCATTATCTTAACCTATCTTGAGTCAAACACCTCTGAAAAATAAAAGGGAGAAGAAAGGATTTTTTTCCTTCTTCCGCGGCATGCCAACGGTGGCACCTCCAGAACCGGCGGTAGCACCGCCTGGGCGCTCGGGCGCCAGGCGGTGGCACTGCTCAGTTTGGCGGTGACACCGCCCGAGACACCCTTTAAATACCGAAGGGTTAGGGCCGGCGGTGACACCGCCCCCAACCCGTGAAGGCCTCGCTCAAACTCTCCCAAAATCTTTCTAACTCTCATTCTAACCTCTAGAAGTCTTGGAGAGGGTTTCTTATTGGTCCAAGCTCTCCATCCTATAATATCTCTCGCTTTTAAAAATTATTAATAAAGATTTATATGTAAATTGGAGGACCTATATGTAAATATAGAAATTACAAGGACTAAACTGCTAAGTTGCAAAAAAAAAGAAAAAAAAGGGAAAACCGAAAATTCGGTATTATCCCACCGCCTCCCACGCTCTCTGTTTCTTTCCAGAAACAGAGAGAGCGGTGGGGCGTGAGGAGAAGAAGGAGAGTGGTAGAAGAAGAGGAGGAAGAAGAGGGAGTAGAGAAGAAGAAGAAGGAGAAGAAGAAGAAGAGGAGGTGGCTGCAGCGAGGGCTGCAGCGAGAAGCTGTGGGGCGTGGGGAGAAGAAGAGAGGAAGAAGAGGGAGAAGAGAAGAAGAAGAAGAAGAAGAAGAGAAGAGGATAGCTGCGGCAAGACTGCAGCGAGGAGGTGTGTGGGGTTGGGGAGGAAAAAGGAAGAGGAGAAGAAGAAGAAGAGGAAGAGAAGAGGAAGAGGAAGCAGGGGAAGAGGTTGTGATACCTCTGTTTCCTGCAGAGGAAACAGAGGAGAGGGTGTGGGTGACGTCGGGGAGAAGAAGGGGAGAAAGGAGAAGAAGAGAAGAAGAAGAAAGGAAGGAAAAGGAAGAGGAGAAGGGAAGAAAGTAGCTGCGGCTGCGGTTGTGGCAGCTACAGCTGTGGCAGGGAAAGAAGAAGAGAAAGGAAGAAGGGGAGGAGAGGAAGAAGAGTAGGGGCTGCGGCTGCGGCGATGGCAGCTGCAGTTGGAAGAGAAGAAGGAGAGGAAGATGAGCAGGGGAGGAAGAAAAGGCTGTGGCCGTGGCTGAGGCTGCGACTGCAGCATGCAGCTGGGAAAGAAGAGAAGGAAAGGAAGAAGAAGAGAAAGGAAGAAGGGAAGGAGAGGAAGAAGAGAAGGGGCTACGGCTGCGGCGATGGCAGCTGCAGTTGGAAGAGAAGAAGGAGAGGAAGATGAGCAGGGGAGGAAGAAGAGGCTGCGAGTGTGGTGGCTGCGGCCGTGGCTGCGACTCCGGCTGCGGCTGCAACGTTGGCTGCGGTAGCTGCGGCAGCGGTGGTGGCTGCAGTAGCTGCAGTAGCTGCTTTTGGGAAAGAGAAAGAGCAGGAACGAGAGAAGGGAAGAAGGAAATAGTGCAGTGGAAGGGGGCTGCGGTTGTGACCGCAGTTGCGGTCGTGGCTGCGATTGTGGCAGCGGCAGCGGCGGCGGCTGTGGCAGCTGCGTTTGGGAAAGAAAAAAAAGAAGGAATGAGAGTAAGAGAGAGCAGGTGACTGTGCCTCGATGTTCGACACGTGATGTAGTTGCGAAGAAAGGAAGAAAACGGGAGCACAAAACGAAACAGAGAGAGGACACGGAGAAAAAGTAGAAGGATTTGGGCTGGCACCTTCTTTGGATCTTCGGATCGAAATCATTGAAAGGCAAGTTTCCCGCTTGTTTCAATCCTTTCTATTGCAAGTTCCCTGTTCGTTTCTCCTATAATTGCTCTGATATGCCTTATTGCAAGTTTCCTGATCGTTTTTCCTATAATTGCTCTTATATGTCTTATTGCAAGTATCCTGATCTTTCCCCACTGCCATTTTTATCTCTACATTTGCTTTGATTATGAGGAACTTTGAATTGTACTAGCCTTGCATTTGTTATATCTCCTGTTTACATGTAACGATTCGAATCTGTGCAACTTTTGAGATTCTGATCTTTTGATACCGAACTGCCTATAAGACTTTGTGGAAACTCTGATTTGTTCAAAACTGATTTCATTGGAAACTAGACTCGTAGACCTTTCTTTGATATATGGATTGAAAGATATGAAATCCAAACACCTGCCCAGTTATCTATTGAATCTGACATTATGAATTCTGCCAACAGAGATTTTGTTCTATGACTCTTGCTTACCAAATTATTTGTAACTCTCTCTGTTGGACAGTTCAATTCATATGAAGCCTGTCTTATCTGAAAGTATTATCCAATGATTATTTCTGAGTAAATTGGAGCACGATTGATAGTTTGAATCATTTGTTCAATGTGCCTTCTGTATTCTGCCAGAAATCGAGCTTTGGTCGATTTCTCATATTCTGGTTTCATTTCTTTGGAAATTGATATCCTTTAGCCTTCTTATTCAATTGAGCTTTATATTACTACTTTGAATTCTTGTATGCTCTTGTCCTTAAAATTATTGCATTCTTGAAAACTGTTATGTAACGTTTATGCTATATCGTATTGACTCATATAGGCACATGTATATCCTATTGTTCCGCATTTACTTTCGATATGTGCCTATTCCAGTTTCATTCCTTTGGACATTGAATTCATCAAATCTTCTTATTGAATTGAGTTATTTGTGATTGCTTGGATTCCATATGTGCCCTTGCTTTCAATTCCCTTCAAATCTGAATATACTTGTGAAAGATGATTGCTTACTTCGGATTGACTCGTAAAGGCACATGTACGTTTGTTGTTCCGCGTGTGCTTCCGATATATGCTACTTATTGTTGAAACTGTCCTTTTGTACTCTGGTGTGTGGGATTGTCTGGACCTTTGCCAGAAATGGTAAAAGGTATGCGCTGATTTGCCCGCTTTGTGGGGTCCCGCTTTGTGGGATATTCTGGTATGCGCTATTTGCCCGCTTTGTGGGGTCCCGCTTTGTGGGATATTGCTTAGAGCCTGCGATGCTCTGCCGGCCCCTTTGACTTCACCTAGACGTGGGTGGATGGAGCTCCCAGACGTGGGAGACCTTTGTCAGGTGGTCATTCAGAAATGGATGAATCACATTCTGACTGAGATCCCACTACACCTTCTGTATGTTTGATATGATATCCAGAGCTTTGGTTATGTGTTTCTGTACATGCTTTGGATAAGATTGATATGTTTGCAACGTCAAAGACGACGTTTGAGCTTCTGTACGATATTTGTTTTCGATATGCTCTGAAATGCTTCATTCACTGATGATATGCTTCGAAATGTTCCATATGCCGTTGATATGCTCCGGAACATTTCATATGCCATTGATATGTCCCAATTACTCTGTGCTCCATTTGCTATGAACTGATATGTTCTGAAATGTCCTATCTGCCATTGATATGTTCCAATTACTCTGTGCTCCATTTGCTATGAACTGATATGTTCTGAAATGTCCTATCTGCCATTGATATGTTCCAAGTACTCTGTGCTCCATTTGTTATGAACAGATATGTTCTGAAATGTCCTATCAGCCATTGATATGTTCCAATTACTCTATGCCCCATTCGTTATGGATCAAATATGTTTTTGAATGACATGATACGTATGATTTGGTATCTATTGAGATGGTATCCTTGAGAATTCTTGTATTCTGCCTTGCATTATGATACCTTACTCGTTTGAAACCGTTCCTTTTGTTCTGAATATGCTTTGTCACTTGCTGAGCCGTTTTTGGCTCACTCCGTTGTTATATAAATCTTTCAGGTCAGCTTGTCACTCTTCGAGATGTTTGATTTGGGCTGAGGCAGTGGATAGCTATTCAGAATAATGGGCAAGTCTGGTTGGTTATTACGATATTGTTGTATAAGTATGTCTTGTATGTAATGAAATGTTGTCGATGAACCGAAATGGATATAATGTGTCAAAGTGTTAGGAGATCTCTCTTATTTGGAATTTCAGAATGTTAAGTCTAATTTATGGTGATATGAACTTGTGGTGAATAGTTGGAGTTCTGATTGTATAATTTATTTAGCTTGTGGATTTATAAATGTTGTTCATGTTTGTCAAGTTGGCTTGGGTTGCCATAAATGTGAATTATCGAGTGATGTGATATATGATTATAAACTGCACAGGTTTTATGGATGTGAATATGAATAGAATGTTTTCAGTGTCCTCAAACGTTAGTTTGGATCCTGGATTGGTCTGTGACGAAAATTTTAAAAATCATGGATATTTAGAGGGGCGTGACACATCCTCCAAGAAACACTCCATAAGGTAAAATCTTTCCTTCCTCTTCTCATTGTTTTACCTACTCTTTACAATTTCATTTTTTTTTTTATCTGTCATCTTGTCTAGATAATGGCTCCTAAGAGATCAAAAGGGAAAAGGATTGAAGGAGATTCATATGATCACGATCTTTTTAGATCCAAAGAAGTGGCTCTTAGGTTTCCAAAATTCGAAACAAGATGTATCCATAAGGGTTAACACGTTGATCTCGATGAACTAGGAAACTTAGAACCCATTAGGTGGTTTGCTCATCTAGAGGCCCTACCTCTCCTACAAATAGATGAACCAATTTATCCTAGGTTAGTTAGGCTCTTTTATGCAAACTTATGGGTAGATGACGATAGCCTAAGTACTTACCTTCTAGGAACATAAATTAGGATTTTTTATAGTACTATTTGTGAACTAATTGGAATCACTGAAAAAGATAGGGGCTGCTATTTTAGAGGTAAATGGTATATTAATATAATTGGAGCAACTTACACCGAAGCTGTTGAAACTATATTTGCAAACTCGGACCTCGGAATAATACCCAAGAGTTGCGAACACTTACTACCCTTTAACTCTAAAATTCTTCATCATATCATAACAAGCATACTATTCCCTAAGCAATTTCATCTTGATGAAATTAGTCAAATAGAGATAAGCACCATGTATTGGATTATGATCGGTCAACATAACTGTTTTGGATACTCAATCCGGCAACACATGCAAGATATTATAGCTAAAGATACTATGTTGCCATATGGGGGGTTAATCACTAGATTTCTTCTTGCCCATGACATTTGTATCCCACCCGATGAAGAAACAATTCAAAGCGATAGATATAACATCATCAATATAAATCTACTGAAAAGACTTAGGTGCACATTTAACAATGGTATATGGGTAAGGCAACCTAGAAGGACTGATCATATTCCTCCACCAGTAGAACACCCAGAAACACCAATTCTTAGGGGAAATGAATCTCCTCCTCCTAGTCCCTTTAGCGCAGCACCTTCAGCTCTTGTTTCATCCTCTGAAGGACTCATTATGGCAGAACTGTCTCATATCAAATTCCAACAAGACCAACTCAAATTGCAGCAAGAACAAATTCAACTCTAGAAAATTGAAATTTTGAAGGAACTACGACAAATGAATCAAAAAATAGATGTCATGTATCAGCACTATGGATTACCTCCTAAGGATTAATTGATGTATCTTTTTATTCTGTTCTGTTTACTCTTAATATCAAGTTCGAAGTTTGTCATCTTTTGAATGAAAATTGAACCTTCTTTTTTAGATGTATTTTTAAAATTCTGGATATATGCTGATTTTTTTTCTGAATGAATGCTGATTTTTTTTCTTGATGAATGCTGATTTTTTTAAGATGAATTCTGGATAAATATTTTTAGTAAATTTGAATGATTGATCTTAATGTTGAATTCTTTCTCTAATGATTTTATGATCACAAATTGTGTGCTTCAAGTCTCATCTCCTTTTTGTTGATGACAAAGGGGGAGAAAAGTGATGACTTGTACCATTTTGATAGCATGACTTATATGAATTGCAAAATCTTGTGTGATATGAATGTCTTATATGCCTTGCAAAATCTTTGAGAATATCGCAAGATTAGTTGAAAGAATTCTTACAATAATTGGGGCTGAAACAGAAAAATTATATGGTGCATTGTGACAGCCAGAGTGTCATCCATTTATGTAAAAATCCTATGTTTTCATTCTAAGTCAAAGCATATAGATGTCAGATACCATTGGATTCGAAATGTATTTGAAGAGAAGCAGTTGCAGCTTCAAAAAATTCACACAGATGACAACGGAGTAGACATATTGACAAATACTTTACCAAAAGAAAGACAGGAGATATGCCGACAGTTGGTCGGCACGGCTTCATATTGAGGAGTCATGGGACAACCTCCCTTATGGGCTGAAGGGGAAGGTTGCTGGGCTGACAGCCCAAATTCAGCCCATGTGGGCTTTATTAGCCCATAGCCCACACCCCCTCTTAACCTAACCCTAGATCAATATAAGGGGGGTGTGGTGACTACATTTAGGCACAACGGAGGTGGCTGCATTTTTTGGCAGAAAAGGGCAGCAACGTGGAGAGCTTTGTAGCAGCAAAGAGGAGAAGAAAAAGGTAGAAAAACAAGAGAAAAAAAGGGAAGAAAACAAGGACAATGCAGAGAGACTATTCTCAATCATCTAGTAGTATTCTCATCTTAGGTTAGATCAAATCTATAGTAGACTCTTGCTGTGATTACTTGGGGAGGTTTTAGATATTGTGGACAGTGACGTGATCCTTATATCCCAGTTATTCTCTTGTGATTGTTGCTAGTATTTAGGGCAAGAGATTGAGATTTGTATATTTATTATTCTTATAGTGGATTTTCTCTAGTTTGCCCCGTAGTTTTTACCCTTCATATTGGAGGGGTTTTCTACATATATCTTGGTGTTCTATTTGATTGTGATTTTATTTAATTCTGCTGCATATCATGACCTGCTAGTATTTGTTCATATAAAAAAGTTATTCTGCTTTATATCCCCATCAGGATCG